>NC_034596.1:113298253-113314272 GCF_900095145.1 Mus pahari | reverse complement strand
ACCCCCAGAGCTCGTGTCTCTAGTAGCATATAGAGGAGAAGATAGCCTACTCAGCCATCGTTGGGAAGAGATGCCCCTTGGTCTTGCAAACTTTATATGCCCCATACAGGGGAATGCCAGGGCCAAGAAGTGGGAGTGGGTGGGCAGGGNAGCAGGGTAGGGGGAGGGTATAGGGGACATTTGGGATAGCATTTGAAATGTAAATGAAGAAAATATCTAATAAAATAAGTTAAAAAAAAAAGAAAAAGAAAAAAGAGTGAAGTGATGCCAAGTTCTGAAATTCTATTTGGAAACAGTGTTCTAACAAAATGAAACTCAATATAGTCTTTCCAAGTTTTTGAAATATGTTTGCTGAATAATCTTTGAAAATGTAAGGATATAGGCTTAAAATGTGCCATTTTTGAATTAAGTTGAGAACTCAAGTGAAAAGCAGAGTAGCATTATTTTCACCTGACCAAGCACAAAAATTCAGTATTGAGCATAGGAGAAAGAGGAAAAAGCAACAGCTCATTTTACCTGTCAAATGTTGAATATTAGTGAGTTAGTGTAATCTTTATGCAAGTAGGTATTTAAAAGAAAAAAAAAGCATCATCTAAAGCAGCTTTACCATGGGGGGCTGACAACTACACTCACCAGCTTTTGTTTTCTTGCTAAGTCTATAAATGAGTTTGTTCCATGTAGAAGTTTTCCTGCCTGATTGTTGGTTGACCATGGAAGAACCTGTAAAGAGACTGAGGAAGACACTGAAGACCTGAACCATGATATCTTAGAACAGTGAGTGTGTGGCCTTAACCTAGTCATTTCTGCACTTGTGGACAGCATTAAAATTGACTGCATGAGGTTTCCAAGGGTTTTTTCTTCATAGTTCTAAATTGGGTAGTATTACCCGGACTAGAAAAACATAAATATTTGTAAAGACATTGCTTGGTTGTTAAAATAATTGATACATTTTATGCCATTTAAACACATACAAAGGAAACTCTACTTGACTTTAAATATATAGAATAGTCTTGTCATTAGCCACCCTAAATGCTGATGGCAAATGATTTGCAAAATTCAGTTGGACATCAGAATTCTCTTAAATATTGTTTCATTTGTGAAATTTATACTCTTGATCATTGCCTTGATGATATTTACCTTATTTCCTGTGGTATCATAGGGATTTTACTTTATTATTATTATTTTTCTATATCTTTAATGTCTTCAACTTCTCTGCACTAGAATATTTTTTAGTCTTTTCTATGTCAAATAATCACTTTTCAGAGTTTCAAAATTCTCTGCCTCAGATTCTCTTCCTAAACATTAGCAGGAATCTACCTCTTTGTCAGTGTCTGAATGAGAGTTTCTTTGAATATTTATTGAAAAAAACTATTTTTTTTGTACCATAAAAAGACAAAACTCATAGGCTTTGTAGTTTCAAAGCATATGGTTTTATTACATAAACATCAAGTGATCATACAATGTTCCACTTTAAAACAGATGTGTGTATATAATACATATATACACATACAAATATTTTTTTTATTATCCTAGAAGTGACAGTCTTCTTTTTGCATTTAAAGCATACTCCACACCAGTTTCACATATATTTTCCTAATTTAATATCACATCATATTTTATCCAGGATAGATGTATATTAAAACTATGATGTAGGCACTCATGTTTTTTATTGTCATTCAAAATTAAAATTTCAGTTACTTGAATAATGTTTTCTTAACTTCCCCTACTTATTTCAAGAATCACCTTATACCCTAAGTAAACCACTCCAATTTGAGCTAAGAAAGCACAAGGGTGAAATAATTACATTTAAAGATGTGCCTAAAATTGATTACACACACACACACATACACACACACACACACACACACACACACACACACACACAGTGAACTATTTAGATAAGTGCAGTGATTGAATCTCTTTTTGAAAATCTGTGTGTCAAAGAAGTGATAGCCTTCTTTGTTTTTTTAATAAGTGTTTTTATAAATAAATTCAAAAGTCATTAAATTTATTGATATATTATAATTCTGTATTTTACATGCCAACAGAGAAATGCTACCAAAATTTGAGTGAAAATTTTCAGTGGGTTTCTTCCTTAAAGATTAAGCCAACTCCAGCAGAAATTTAGTATAACCATATATATTTGAGATTTTGAGGTGCTTAGAGTTTGCATTTTTAGTGGCAAATATCATGCCTATGTGTAGCATGAAATGGGTAGTGATGATGATGATTCATTACTTTGTATCAAATCTATGGACAGTATTTGTAATATACCAGACAACGAAGTATCCAAATGAGTGAGGAAGGGTTCAAAACTATACCAAAATAAGAGGCCATTTTCATCCAGAATTTTCTAAGTAGTTTATCTCAAGAAGTTTACTGATGACGTTGCTAAAGGCTCATGGGACCTTAGACCAAATTATTGCTGTTTTGTTAGCACAGTGAAAACTCTTGTCTTGCTTGTGACTGTAAGGTGTTCTCATACCGAGCATGAACTATATCAATTTCACTGTGATTGAATAACTCAGAAAAATGAGTTGAAATTTGCTTAGTTTTCGAAATTAATAAAATATATGGTGCAATGCTACTTATTTAAAAATATTAATTTGTATGTTGTCAGAGATTAATTTTCATAAGTATCTTTAGAGTCCATGATGTTTTATCTTTTATACATATCGTTGGTTGTTATTTTAACATTGCATTGTGGAAGAGAAAAACTGGCTTTAGCTATGTGAATGTCAGCTTATCTTTCAATTTTCTTATACTGAGAACTCCTTCAGATACTTTGAATATATACTTTCCAACACATGACCTTCGTGTTAATCATCAAAGGAGATAAAACATATAAAGTATAGCAAAGGTATAACTTCAATAAGGTTACCACTTCCCAATTACAGAGCTTAAATTGGCTGAAAGTTATATGAAATAAACATATCAGGAATAATCTTAGATACTAATTTTTGTTTAGAATAAGAATTTATATGATTGAAGTTACACTTATAAATCAACATTAACAATTACTTTTACACAAACATCATAATAACAGCAAAATATCATCAACTAAGTAGTTTATATTCATGCTTCAATATTCATGTCACTCAGCTCCATATATATCAGCCACAATGCTTATCTACCACACAATAGATTTAAGAAAAAGAAGTAAATGCATGGATAGAGTAAAAATTAAATATGTGACATTGTGGGCTTAGAAAGCTTTGAGCAATGGCCTTCTCATAGCTAGTGGAATAACCTCATACCATCACAATTTCTTCCCTATTACCTATTTACATTCACGTAGCTATAAATATATGATGTATGTATTTTCTGTATTTACAGTATATATACACCTATGTATACACAATATTCTTAGACTCATTCATGAACATGAAGATCAATTTGCACAGAATAATGAAAACATTTATTTTCCTTACGTAGTATTTACTTGTTCAAAAGTGCAGAAATATCATACAGATTAATATTCTTTCTCTCACTAAAAAATCAACTTTTAAGCTTTAGTTTTTTGTAATTTATAAATAAATTATGAAATATAATTCATTCACAAATTGAAATTAATTACAATGTTGTTGCAACAAGGAATTGCTGAGGTCTTGATTTTTAGCATACTTAAAGTCATTTGTCTTTCAAAACAAAGACATCAATAAGTTATTGTTGATTCTGTATGTGTTTACTTTGGATTATTCATAAAATATGCAATTACAATTCTAAAGCTCATGCTAGTCAAATGGTGTTTGTGTACAGTATTAATCACTACTATTTCCATCTAGTTTTTTGGAAGAATCTTCTCCAGAACAATTGGTCAGTCTGCTGAGATGACTAAGCTACAACATTTCTGGAAAGTTTATACCCTCTAGAAAGGGATAGAGGGTGAGTGAGGCCAAACTGAGAAGGAATAATTTTAGTGGATGCCCAGGAGAAATAACAACAAATCCAAGAGTCATTTTAACTGCCACTCTCAGGTCTTCAGCTTCTCTTGCCTCATGAACAACATGAAAAATGTTGAGTTCTTTAAAACATTGATTGTACTCTTCCATTAAATATCAGTTGTGGTGCTCCATTGCTCATATTGTCTGTCATTTCCTGTTAGCAAAATAACATGAATTAATTAAAACTCACTTTAGAGTAAAACATTGATATGCTTAATAGAAACACAAAAGTTACAGGCCATTGAAAGCCATTTTTTTTGGGGGGGGGGAGGACACGAATAGATACTGTTGTTGTGATTTAGGAAATGAAATTTCATGGCATCTTGTAGCATATGAAAATACTGAAGTGACAGCCTAGGTTTATATACACAAATTAATTCACTCTATCCACATGCCCAATCCCTGCTGCCCCCACCCCCCGCCTTTTCGTCAACTCTTTACTGGAAAAAAGATGCCTAAGTGACCAGGTTTTCCCAGTACCCAAGCTCTTCTGTCAAGCACATCAACAAAATACCAACACATTCTATAGGTGTTTATAGAAAACCATGGGGCCTTTATGTTTTCAGTGAGAAGGTGCTTGTTGTGTTTAGGCTTTATTTTGTTTTGAATGGGTTCTAGAGATGTAGCACAGACTGGAATTAAACTTGAGTAGCTCAAATTTGCTTCAAGCTTGCAAATTTTCTGCTTCAGTCTCATGAGTGTTGAAACTCTCAGTGTAAACCATCATGGCTAGCCAAGAAAATGGTTTATAATGATACTGTCACTTACACACTAAAAAAGTAACAATGAAAACTTGGGGCATGTTTTAAAGGACTCAGAAAAATGTGCTTGGGAAGACATGAATATACAGATACAAAAAAAAAATGAAGTAACATAAAAAGTTACATTTGCAACTATAGAAAATACTTGAATCTTAGATGATTTGAATTTATATAGTTTATTAACTGTTTTGTTTGTTTGTTTATTCATTTGGTTGATTTTGAGAGAAGGTTTTATGCAGCTCAGGCTTGTTAGACAAATACTATGTACCTGGGGATGGCCTTGAATTTCTGACCCTCTTGTTTCTACCTTTTGAGTTTCAGAAACCCATGTGCCACTGTGCCTGATCTACAAGATGCTTCAGATACTAGGCAATAATTCTACAATCTAGGTCACATTCCCAGGTCCTTTTTTTTATGATCAGGGACCAATTTACATTTACCATAGTACATGTATTATAGATAGTATATTAGCAAATTTGTCTATTATGCAAGATTGACAATTCTGCATTTCAAGAAGCTGACTTTCAAAAGGGTGGCAAAAACATTTCAAGTGAAGCTGTTTTCTTAGTCTTCTGCTTGCTACCCATTTCTATCTTGTTTCTGTTGGGGAGACTTATAAAGATGAGCACAGTGAAAACAGGACTAAAAAATGTGGAATAATTGGGCTGGTATTAAGCTTGTAATGATAAAGGGTGATTGACAGAAAAATTAGCCAAACTCAATTCCCAAAATTAATATAAAATTTAATGAAGCACATTTTATTTTATCCTGCTAGAAGAGAAAGAAAACTTCTTAGTAAGTACAAAGAAACAAGAATCTCAGTTCCCTAAAAAGACTTTATATAAAAGCCTAAAGCTCACAAAACTAAGGTATTACTATTTTTTGTAAGATTTTTAAGAAAAAATGTTTTCTAAAATCTTATAAATTCAAACAATACTCTTAATGAAATTCATTCAATCACAGACACAGTAAAATTACCAGTAGAAAATAATAGCGAAAGTTAGTTTTAAATGGATGAGTCTCATCATTTCATTTGCAAATTGGCATTTACAATTTAATAAGACCATACTCCTAATTTGGGCAAGAACATACTTAGATATTTATAAATAAATATACTTCTTTTAAATGGACTGCAAATATAACTTTCTGCATTCCCAGTTATTCTCTTTGGCCAAACTAAGAGTCTTGAATATTTATTGTTAACAACTGGAAATAAGTGAAATGAATTGGAATATCAGATAATTTTACCAAAAGAAAATTTACACACAGACATTTTACTATATTAATGTTAAACTTTGGCTATTGGTTCATGCAGTTTTGGCATGGTAGAAATACAGTTTGTCTTTATCCAGACTCATCTATTATTAAAACAAAAGTCTCATCTGTGAATGATGGTACTGAGTCAGAATTGTGATACAGCAGAGAATAAAGGGAACAGTGAATCATCCAAGCAGTACAGTGCTTGGATGCTTAGAGGCAGGCTGAATATTTGAAATACTCAACCAACTTTGAAGCTGTAAGATTTTGCCATGTAAGTTTATGTCTGCTCCTCAGAGTAACCCTTCTAAAAGTGATACTTTGAGGAGCACACAGCATCAGTCCAGACTGAGCTGTGGATATCATGGCTTTCTAATAGAGGCAGTGCTTCCTGTAGCAACATTACAACATGGTAACTCCCTAAAAGTCAGCGTACCTTGTAGGTAACTCTGGTGTCGGGGGCACCACCGGGCAGCTGGGCAAGTCGGTTATTTCAATAGCCCTCAATCTCTAATGTAAATATAACAATTATACAATAAATATTGAAGAAACATATGCAAAGAAAAGCTAAATAACACCAGCATAAAAACAGAATATAAAGGAGCTGCTATCACAATATGCAATAATCTTCTATTTTAATAATCTACTTTAAAACTAATAAGTCCTTCTATTTATAAGGTCAGTTCTTTTATTTTGAATGACATGTACAAATCTGACCACAAATTGCTTCCTTGGACAATTAATGAGAGTCTCTTCTCTGTATGTATAGATATACAAAATAAAGACAGATGAACAACAAAATAAATATTTAAATTGAAAAATAACATGATGATATGCATAACTCTTGCTACTATCTCTTTTAGGCTATGAATGTATGATTTTATTTTCAAGAAATAAATCAAAATGTAATTTGCCCGTGATCTTAGTGAGTTTTACAGATGTTTAGCTTTTCCTGAATAGATCAATTAATAGGAACTGAATTTAAAAATGTATATCAAACGTTAATAGGAACACATTCAGATCTTTCTATAATGTTTGCTCCTTAATGCACCTAATATAAGTTTCTGTTTGAATAGGTTTCTTGAAACAATTATGCAATCAGCATTTTGTAAAACACAGGCAAAGCTATACAAATATGCATGAAGTTATATGAGAATTCAGTGATGCTTTATATGGATTGTAATATCTTCACTGATAGACAAGGCTTTTTATCGCCTCACTAAAGAGCCTCTTTTATGCTTGAGGACCTAATTTACATAATCAAATGCATCTACTTATAAGCACAAAGGGTGTACTGGAAAAGAGAATTCATGTGATTTCTAAAGCTGGCATTATTGAGTGGAGACTGTATTTAGTTTATATTTTTCCTCAGTATAATACATAAACTCCATATTTATAAGGTGTTTAATATTTTATAAAATGCTATTTTAGGAGCTATGGTTTCAAATAGACAGAGGCTACAAAATTCTGCTGAAAATGGCTGTACTTATGAATTGCAGAGAAAACTAATTAAAAACCCCTGTTCTTAATATAATAGGGTCAAAATTACAAAATGTGATTCTACAAATTGCCATGTAAGCTTGTAAATTGATTCGCCTAGATTGTAGTGTTCATTGCATGGCAGCAGTGTGAGGCAAAATGAAAAAATAAATAAATAAACAAAAACTCACTTTCTCAGCCATTTCATGAGAGTGATGCAGGGAATGTTCCCTTTCTGAGAACATCCTCCTTTGCTCATAGCTGGCTAGACGACAAGTGAGCCAAGAGGAGATAGTGCAACCCCCAATGCCGATACATGCCAAAGACATGGAAGTAAGATGCAGTGGGTACAGGGATGAGGTCTTTTTTGTGACTGCCCGAAGAAACTGAAAATTCAGGATGCCTCCAATGAGTCCACAGATACAGCAGGCTGAAAAGAGGATCATCTGAGAAAAAGAAGAAAAGGGGAGTTAAAGTTGATAAGGCTGTGATGTCCAGAACATAGAGCCACATGTTGCTGCAGGCTAAGGATGGTGAACCTGCAATGAAAAGAATACGTTTTCTTTGTTTATAAGGAGGTAGAACAGGTGTGCCTGTCAGTAGTGACTTCATTCAGTCCGACATACTGTTGATAAAGTACATCATAGAACTTCTGAAATGGAACCAATAGTATATCTTATGATACTCTGAAGGAAACCAAATTTAGCTTTTGGCTAGTTTCAGATGAAAATAATAACCATGTCCTATATGCATGCTTATTGTGTGAGGAACAGATATCAGCTGCATGATCCCTAATACAATATAATTGTATTATACATGTATGCAATTTGTACAATATGTTGTATAATACAATAATAATAGTATTAGTGCAAAAAGCACTAATGCAATTTGGAAGAATGAATGGTGATCAGGTCAGATTCTCTGACTTAAATTCAATTTTATTCTGTCATCTTTTCTAAGCATCAAAGTATCTATAACTTTCAACCTTGGTGAACTTTGGGAATTTATCTCAATCTTCTTCTTTTCCTCATTACTTTCTTGTATATATCTTCTAATAGGTATCTTAGGGACTTTCTATAACCTGGCCCAGCATCATTCAATTATTTTTGTTGTTCTCTGGCACCACTGTGAACTGTTACAGTGTTGTTTGATTGAGTGTGGTTTTTATTGTTGAACTTACACTTGGCTTAACATGAATCTCTATTCATAAAGATAAGATGTTAACTCAACCTAAAGAGGATCCTTGGCAGCATGTGCTTTCTGTGTATTAATATCCTTTGAATACTTAATAAATTTAGTTGACTATTTATAGAGCTTCATAATAACTTTATGTGCTTTGGGCAACTGGTTTAAATTACCCTCTAGGATTTAACAGATCTTCTATAAGGCTATACTAACTTATTACCCAGTAGCCAATTACACTCCTCTTTCTAGTCTTTGGGACAAAACATGAGGTCTCTTACATGCTCGGCATGGACTACTTTGTACTTGTACAACTGTACTATCCCCACCCAAGCCTTTCTTGCCCATTGATACACCATACACATTTTATCTCAAGGACACTTATATTTTCCTGGAAGTGATTTTGCTTTTTCTTTGGACTGACCCCTAATAGAAAAAAATAAGTCGTAACTTTTTCAGAAGGCCTTCCTGGATATTGCTGATGTCATCTGTTGTGTTAATTCTTTAGGGAAAACAGTTTTATAAATTACTTTAGTGTTTATTTTTACATTATAAGATATTGTTTGTTGTCAGTAGTTAGTTGAGTTCAACAATTATTTTTTGAGTATCTAGTACCTACTGACCCTAAGTGAGAGCTTCTATCTCATGAGGAATTCTGTGTTAATACTCTTGAGTGTAATGTAACATATAAGCATGACATGGTCAATGGGGGTGGAGGGAGTGGAAGGGAGAATAGGCTGATTTAGGAGTAGAGAGAGGAAAAAAATTATTCAAATAGTATTGTAAGCAATTTCCTTGAATGAAGTTCCAGGTGAGGGCCAGGCAATGAATATATGAAGCACCACTAAATAAAGTTTGATAGGCAAAGCTTTCTATTAGTACAGTTATTTGTTTCATTTTTCCAACTTAATTCTGCCTTATTTATTGTGATTATGTCAGGGCTGAAGATCTTATGATGGAGAAATACAATCTTTGTATACCTGATTTAATATAGCATTGAAAATTGATTACCAAATCACAAAATCATCCCATTTAGTGACAATATGCATTTCAAAATTTAAGTGGAATCAACCAGTTACAGCCTATTTTAAATAATACTTGCCTTGCAGTGTCTTGAGTATATATTTTGGTGTTTACTAATTCACAGATAATACTAAATGATTATACACTGTAGCATTCAACTAAGGAATGAATGTTATTATAAAAGTAGATGATAAACATGTCTCTTGTTAGTGTTATTCTCAGTATCTCCAATAGTTGATTATACTGCATTCATATGCATTGGTAGAATATTGTCACTTTTGAATTGACATATTAGAATTAGTGTCCAGGTTCTTAATCATATGCTATTTCAAATCCTATTAGGTAAGAGATTCTAGACTGAAGAGATATAGTAAACAAGACATGTTGTAAAACATTCAATGTTCGGCATAAAAATCCTTGGAGTTACCTGCCACTAGTGAACTTCATAAACTACAGGAAGATTATGGATGGTCTAATGGTACCATTTACATGGTAGTTTCCGATTAGGAAAACAGTGAAGACACACAGTGCCTTAAAAATTAAATCATACCCCTTCATTCTCTCATCACTTCTATTAATTTTTGTTCTCTTTTAATTTCTTCTTCAAATAAGCTGTTTCAATACAATCATAACAAGTATTGAGAGTTGAAAGGTATAGAAAGAATAAAGGCCATTCCTAAAGAGTGGGGGAAGAATTATAAATGCCAACTACAAATACAAATATATTTCCCCAAGGATTCCCATTTCATTCAAAAGTTTAACAATTATATTAAACATGACTGACACAGTGGATGCTTTATCTGTCTTTCCTCAATAGATATGATCACAAAGAAAGAAATTCGGGAAAGATGGAAGATGAGGATGACTGGGAGACCCCTATTCATTCCAGTATCTGACTTGTCATTGTAAAACATTTTTTGAGCTCAAAGAACATTCTCCAGGGTCCTTGTATAATTAGGTTTTCCAATTTTGTAAAGATTTATGATACTTTCTATAGTACTCAGTGAAACAAACCATGTCTTTTCTATCTTTTTAATGCTCATAAAATGTCAAGAAGTCTACTTTTCAGCATGTAGTTAACAGGTAGCATGCTGCCTACCCTAGAGTCCTGTGGTGATACAATAAACATCTGAAAAAGTTTAAATGTGTACTCACAGTAATAGACATGAATTAAATAAATCTTAAAGAATTAACTGTAACCATAGGATCACATCTGTCTTGGTACTTTACAAAATTAGCTTCTCAGTTAAAAAGTAAAAACAATCCTTAGGCCAAGATCTATATTTAACCTGCTTAATTTCTCAGAGAGTAAGCTTTACCTTTATTTGCTCCTGGAAGAACCCAGGTGATTGCTTGCAAATCTCTAAGTGGAAAACTGCACACAATCCCCTATATAGCAAATATTAAAGTTTAAATATTCATATGCTAAAACAGTATACCAGAACTTTTCAGAAACTTTGGTGTTTTTTTCCTGATCTCTTATACTCTTGATAGTTTTCTTTAAAACAATAAATCTAGAATTTGTTTCCTAGCTTCCATCTAATTCTAAATTAGCAGCATTAAGTAGATAAAAATTTTCTAAGTCATCATTTCTGTTTTGAATGCTTGAATTTCAACCCTTCAATGTACTATACAAACAATGCACAAACTTACAACAAGTCCTGACTTTTTTTTGGCGCACAGTATTCCACATATGCCACATAGAAGAAACTGCAAAAGAAAGGAAGAATTATTGCATTATCACAGAGAGGCCTGGATTTTTAGCTTATTATAATCCATTCATGGCATTTGCTCCCAGGAACTTTACATGTTTCAGATTCCTCTCAAAACCAAAAAAGTTCCTTGTTGTAGAATATTAAAGACTAAAAAAAGATTAAAATTTATTTACTGTTTTTAAAATGGTAATTGTGAGACTTAAGCAAAATCAACTTATCAACAGGAAAAAATGTGAAGTAGAGAAACTAGAAGTTTGCTCCTCTTATTTAATTTTACTCTCATTTTCTTTTCTACTTTCTCAGAGACAAACATGCTATATAATATAACATTCATAGTAAGCACCTAGGACCCAATAAGTTATTTTATGGATAGGGAAGATAACCAAGATAAAGTGATCAGACATCAAAGAGATCATCTTCCATATAGACATTATTTGTACCTCTCATTTTGAGACAGCAACTACATTACTTTGACAAAAAGATTCTTTGTGGACATTCTAAAAAGCCCAAACAGATGAAGATGTTGATAGCATATGATGTCATATAAATAGAAAATAGGTCACAGAGCTGCTTTGCAGAGCTATCATCCACTCATGATAAAAATACTTTGTGTCATAAAACAGTCAAGACTTTAATCTGAAAAGAAATATTTAGGGATATTTGAATGCAAATTTGTTGATACTTGAATTGGTGTAACCATGTAGCTAAAATAATTAATTCATCAATAAATAATAAGAAAATTAATGGCTTTTAATTTTACTAAGAAATCTGCTTCCATTTGATTTTAAATTTTTGTTGTTATCTTAGGCCAGTAAGATGAAACAGTGAGTAAGGTACTTGCCACCATACTTGACAACCTGAGTTCAATTCCTCTGACTCACATAGTGGCAGGAAAGAAACAACTACTGCAGGATATTATCTGATATTCAAATACACACACACACACACACACACACACACACACACACACACAGAGAGCTATATAAATAAATGTAATATAATTTCAAAAACTTAAGTTATACCTAATAATAGCTAGTTTCAATTAAGTATTTTTTATCTGGATATATATTTTTTTAAAATGCATAACAAAACATCCTAAGACTTCTCTGAAATAACAAGTATGTGAGGAATATATTGCAAAACATTGGGTAAGGGAAGTTGGTGTAAAAGAACTCGCCCTTAAGAAAGCAAGACAGTTATAAAACATGTAGTATATAACATGAGAGGTTAGTGGGTTAGTTAGGATACATAAGAATTTGGTAAATATCTTAGACAACTTTTCAAATTACTGGGGAAATGATAATGACTTTTTTATCTAATCAAAGAAGTTATATAATCTTTCCAAACATCAAATAGAAAAAATAACATGGAGTACTTTGAGTGTTTGTATGTGCAAATTTCTGTAAATGCCATAGAAGAAAACAACTTAGTATATTTGCATAAATTCAGAGGAGTAAGCAATATTTTCTAAATACAGAATCAGTGTCATGGACCAAAATATACTTTAGCTTTTTGTGAAATCATTGGTATTGTTTCTACCCCACAGGCTTCAAGGCTGAGCTCAAGCAATTTAAGTTTGGACAAATTATGTTCCTTTTACCTCCTTAAGCTTCAGATGAAAGCCTACACATGTCTTTCTCTTTTTAGTTTTGCTAACTAATCTGTTATTCAATCTGGAAGTCAATTTACATCAAATTTATGCTTGAAATAATTTGGCAGTAGCACTGTTTTGTGTTCTTTGGTTTGTCTTGATAGATATATATCACTATTATTTGTTTACAATAAAACTCAAAGGGCCAGAATAGTGTAAGCAGCATTCTTCATTCCAGTCACTTGGTTGGGACATCTAGATGTGAAGAGATTGTTTATTCCCATTTAATCACTTCACCTAGATGGAGCTAAGGACTTGTAGAGGGAGATTGTATAGTAGGAGAGATGTTAGGTAACATTTTTCTATTGACTTTTAGTCAAGTATTTTAAAAACCTTCTGTAAAAGTTTCTTTTACAGAAGGTTTTTAAAAAAGAGAACCTTTTACTCCTGACCAGTTGTTTATACAAGGAAGATTTTGGCTTTCACAAGAAGGAAGATACAGAATCTTGAAAAATTATTGACCCTGAAGGCATATGAATGTGCACTGTCTAAACTGAGACTGACCTGTAATACCAAAGAACCCTTAACATTACTCATCTGTCTTACAATGTGAGTCTGGACAGTGGGAATAATGAGTAATAAAATTCTAACCAGAAGAACAATGACATAGAAAAAGAAGCTGTATGTGGAGGAGAATAAGTTCTAAAGCTGAGGATGGCCACTGATGTTGGAGAATAGTCACAGTACTGGGTTACTATCTGGAGCACAAGTCAAGCACAGGTCACGAGGAACAGAATTTAAAGATGGGCATCTCAAAGATAATCATAAGAAATGTTATTCCTCACTAGAATGATTCTTATCATATTGACAATTTAAATTAATATAGTAAATAAAATACACAATTCTTAATATAAAAGTCTGGAATTTTGAGCCAAAGCATCTAGCCAAATTAATATTCAAATGTGAGATTTTGTAAATGATATCACATTTGGCCAGGGCATTGAGGTAGATCAAAGTATAGAGGTGATGAACAACTCTCTCCTTAAGACAGCCCATTACAATTATTTCTCATATTACATTAATTGCCTCAGATGAAATAATTTGCACCAAAGTTGAAAAGAAGATTTCCTGGCCAGAAAGCAGAAGAAGCCCTACTTTTCTTTCCAAAATTTGCTGAAATGAAAACTGAACTAAATATTTTACTAACTGTCACATGATCACACAATTTTATAAGAATTGGTTAATTTAAAGAAGCACAGAAACATCACAAAAATCACAAGGCTTAAAAGTAGAAACATAGCATCTGAGTAGCCCTGGGCTGTTTCTTCTGTAGTTGGGTTTAAAACTGTAAATCAATCACTGTTGGATCTTCAAATTTTTTTTTACTACAGTCCAATCACTTCTTAGTTAAAAATGATCACTATGAACTTTCTTAAAACTATTACGTTGGAGGTTTACACATAAAATGCACATAAACCCTGGCTAGACCACAGAACAATGACCCTCTGCCCTAGAGCTTCCTTCCTTTGGGATTGCATTTCCTTAATGATCCCTGTAAATACTGTGTAAAATATATATCAATTTGGAAAACCTTTCTAAGGTCAGCAGTTCTCAAGATGGGCTGCAGATCAATTAAAATGTTCGGTGAATTTACTATTGGAATGCTGAGTGGAATCAAGAGTCAGCACTTTTTAATCTTCTCAGGTGATTCCTGAGTACAGAATGGATCAAACTGAAGTTCACATGCATGACTAACTGTACCTTACCAGCAAATCACTCACTTCAGCTTCTATAGTAGCACTGACTCCATGATTACTCTCAGGGAGAGGTAGAAAAGCAAGAAGGCCAAATTAAGGCTGTTCACTGGAGAAATATTTTCTAAGTTCATAACAGAAGGTCAAGAAGTCAGGATTGTTTGGTCTCTAATGGCTCTTAGAAACAGGTAGTTATTTCACCCTCCTGTAATTTTAGTCCACCCTGTGCCTTTCATCATTGGTAATAGATTTTTGCTTTAAACCTCTGATACTTCATAAACTTTATTCAAATATTTTTATGCTTAAAGTTAGCTTGATATATAATCAACCATGATATAGGATGATCTGGAAAAATCAGAGTAATTGTATAGTAAAAATCGAGAAAATGGGCACTGGGAAAATACATATGCAAATAATAATTACACAAAAATATAAAAAAATGAAGGAAACAGAATTAAGTGACTTCAATTATAAAAAAGCAACTGAATTAAAATATGGTCCAAAAGCTTGACTGTCCTTTTTAATTTATAGAATACAACACCTCAGAAAGAGTCCCAAACCTAAACTCCAAAGGACAAATGGGAAAGCTGTCAGAATTGGTATAAATTCATAACCCACTCAAGTGCAGACCACATCTCTTTGTGGGCATTTTGTTTCATTTTGGTCATTTTTCTGTTATCTTTTTGTTCATTTCTTTTGATTTTCTTTCATTTTGGAGAAAGAGAAAGAGAAGGAGAGAGTAAGAGAAGGAGAGGACATGAAGTTGGGTTGGTAGGGAGGTGGGGAGGATCTAGGAGGAGTTTGGAGAGGGGAAAACATGATTAACATATGTGAAAATACGTTTTTTAAAATAAAACAACAATAACAGCTTTAACTTTAACCATTGAAGATGTTAGTCTGTTGATAATTTGGAGTTTCAATATTCAGAGGAAAACAAATGTCCTCTTCAATCTTGCGATGAGAAAGAGGAAGCCCAAAGCCAGGACTAGCTAGAGGAGAGAAGAAATTTACAACATGAGAGAAAATGATGGGTCAGTGATGGTTGGGAATTATACCTTGATATGCAGATCTCTGACCCAGTATTTAAACCTTAACCACATACCATGACTGTACTGGCTAATTTTGTGTCAACTTGACACAGCTGGAGTTATCACAGAGAAAGGAGCTTCATTTGGGGGAATGCCTCTAAGAGATCCAGCTGTAAGGCATTTTCTCAATTAGTGATCAAGGGGGAGATCCCCTTGTGGATAGTGTCATCTCTGGGCTGGTAGTCTTGGGTTGTATAAGAGAGCAGGCTGAGCAAGCCAGTGGAA
>NC_034596.1:113293836-113296661 GCF_900095145.1 Mus pahari | reverse complement strand
CCTGACCTGCTTGAGTTCCAGTCCTGCATCCTTTGGTGATCAACAGCAGTATGGAAATGTAAGCTGAATAAACCCTTTCCTTCCCAACTTGCTTCTTGGTCATGATGTTTGTGCAGGAATTGAAACCCCGACTAAGACAATGACCCTAAAGATGGAATTGGGGCATTACTGGAACTCTTGTTCCTCTTTCAAATGTGTAATGTGACCTACTGAATAACCCATCTAGTTTCTCACAAAAAAAAAAAGAAAGAAAGAAAGAAAGAAAGAAAGAAAGAAAGAAAGAAAGAAAGAAAGGAAAAGCAAAATATCCATTAAGACACCTCAGGGAAGAATATATGTTTGGTGAAGAAGAAGGAGGAGGAGGAGGAGGAGGCAGCACAGGAAAAGGTAGTCAACATTTTTTATGCTAGAAAAATGAAACAGCAGTTAAACAGCAATTCAGGGCTATGAGAAGGCTAATGTGAAACAAGAGTCAGAGACCAACAAATATCAAAGCCTTTGGTGAGAGCAATTATTAGTGATCTGGAGCAACAATAATTATCTTTGGTGGCTTTTGAAAATGAAAATAGTACAGCTGTTTAGGAGAATGTTATAGTAATTTCTAACAAAGCTAAGAGCATAATTTTCCATATTCCTTGATTGGGCTTTGGAATATTTACCTAATTCGAAACCTTCTGTAGGCTTCACTAATCATTAAAAAACAAAACTGAAAACAATGACAAGGTAGGTAAACTGTGATTTGAAGAAATGAGACAGCTAATCATTCAGACACAGGCAAAATTTAAATGCACATTGCTTACTATTCATACTAATATGTTTATTACTCTAGCACCATAAATTTCCTTTCCCTGTCAGCTTACAAGAAATCACATTTCAGCAACACGGAAATCACTGAGATTCTTGCTTTTTGACTGCTTGTTTTGGGAGTCAAGATCTCACTAATCCTACTAGCCATAAAGTTGCTATGTAGCCAAATCTTGATTTCTAATACAATTCTTCAATGAAAAGAATTGTGTCTTTGCATACTCCACAAAGCTATATTTTTGTGTTTATAATATCCTTTGATATACTCACTAGAGTAGGTATGCCCACACAAACACATAACCCACACACATACTCAGTTAAGAAAATTAGAAAGAAAGAAAATTTAAAAAACAGAAAACAGGAAAAAGAACAATAATCCCAATTTAAAATGACACATTTGGGGAAATAATTGTGGTTATAAATTTCTCTAATGTAGATTGAGCTACAAATATATCAATAAAGAAGAAATGGTCCAATAGAAATAAAGGCAAAGGATATGAAGAGATAATTCCCTAAAGTGCTATTGGCTTTTCAATATAGGTATGCTTAAGTTAATCTAAAATGACAAATCTCTCAAACTAATTCAGACATGTTTTCTACCTCTCTTATTGGTAGAAGGTATAACATTTAATAATTTTTTTTACCTTGTAAAATGTCTAGATAATCAGTAATATGGTTTATAGATGATAGTTTGAGAGGCATTTGGAAACAGTAATCAACATTTCTTACATAAAGCACATGTATTCACACACATGTATACATCTCTTTTGCTGCAGGATTCCTGCATTTGAGAGTTTATTCAAATCTACAAGTAAGCAAGATGTATGTGCTGATTTGTCTTACAATTACTACTAACACCATAAGAGAGACAATCCTAAATGTCATTCAGTACATAACTAGTTAATTCAGTTAAAGTCTCTGAATCTGTGATGAAATATTAGAAACAGGACTATATTGTGATTCAGAAAGTTCATGTGGAAACAAAGTGTAGAAACATATAAAATACTTTTTGCACAAGAAGGAAAGAACTGTATAATACCACTAAAAGACAACTTTGTTCACACATATGGAAAGTAATCCTGGAAAGCCACAAAAGAAACAAGTAGTCATTACTTGAGCTATGAGTGTGATGGCAAAATGATGAAGGGAAAGATTTTTCTTCTTTTGAGTTGATATGTCTTTGCATCATATGCAGGTATTAGGTATGCTGAAGGGTTAAAAAGTGCCTCTTAGCTCCACAAGGTACAAATATAATGTATAGCCCACTGAGATATTCATCTATACTAATGAATTACTCAGTTTTATGCTCATTGTATTTTTAAAAGTCCATAAATAAGCATGTTTTAATTTCCATTCTCTTGCTGTGATAAAACATGTTGACTAAAGGCATCTTAGGGGGAGCAAATGATTTATTAGGCTTATATTTCCAGGTCACAATCTGTCATTGCAGGGAGTGAGGCTAGGAACTTGAAGCAGAAATTGCTTACTGGCTCACTGATTCCAAGATTCATGCTTAACTAGCTTTCTTGTATAGATCAGAACCATATGTCCAAAGAATGGTACTACTCACAGTGGGCTGGGCCATTCTACATCAGTTAATACAGTCTCCCACTGTATTACTGTAATACATGCCCCATCTGATCTAGGCTATCTCTTAATTAAGATACCCTTTTCAGCTGATGTTTAGATTGTGATAATTTGATAATTAAAGCTAACTGGGATAACTCTCAGAGAAGTCAACCCATATTCAGAGGTTTAAGAACTCTGCTAGAGTTTCCTTAATTACTATCACAAGATTGCTTCCTGTAGCTCATTTTTTTTAAAATAATAAGTTGAATTGAATTCAGATAATACTAGGATTAGACTTTCCAGTCACAAATAAAAAGTACCAAAGAATAGCTTTTAAGAATTAAGATCAGGCTAAAACCATCTAGTGGAAAAAAGACAGCATTTTCAACAAATGGTGCTGGCACAACTGGCAGCTATCATGTAGAAGAATGAGAATCGATCCATTCTTATCT
>NC_034596.1:113277670-113293825 GCF_900095145.1 Mus pahari | reverse complement strand
TTTCTCCATCTATGGTAATTGAGAGTTTTGCTGGGTATAGTAGCCTGGGCTGGCATTTGTGTTCTCTTAGGGTCTGCCTAACATCTGTCCAGGATCTTCTGGCTTTCATAGTCTCTGGTGAGAAGTCTGGTGTAATTCTAATAGGCCTGCCTTTATACATTACTTGACCCTTTTCCCTTGTTGCTTTTAATATTCTTAATAGCTTTTTAATACTCTAAAATTGTGTTGGAAAAGAAATTTTGTTTCATGATAGGCAAGTTATAGTATCTATATTGAATTTGATATACACACCATATAATAAATGGAATTCAATGTACTGTTCTACATTCCATTACTGCCATTGTTCAGGTGACACATCATTTGTTTGCTACCTTCCATCTAGCACAGCAGACCTTATCCTATTATTTAGGAATATAATTTCAACACGATATACTGTAACTCCAAAGTGAACGAATGAGAATATGCCAAAGTGAATCAATTCCAAACACATAGCTGGAATACAATTTATCCTTTTACAGAATCAAATTTAGTTAACTACTACTTTTTGCCAACAATATAATTGGTTAGATGATTAATTATCTCCTTGGTGAAACAACTTGTATGTTATTGCCAGTATAAGTGTCACAGTCATATGTTTGTTGGTTTTTGCTAGCTTCTTCTGAATCTTCAGATACTTCTGATGTAGGGCAAGCTAGATCGAAGCTGGCACAAAGGATTTTACCTCAGCCCTGAGTTATGATTGGAACAAGAACCTTATTTTGGAGGTAAAAATGGATTTTTTTTAGTCTCAAAAAGGTGTGTTCTTATGTGAGACAGAAAATGGGTCAGGAAAGTTATCTATGAGTATACATTCCAGACTATAATTTATTAAAGCTATTTCAGAAAATGAATTATACCTTAAGAATAGACACAGAATATACCCTGCCTCGGTGAAAGTAAAAGGCTAGGTGGTGTCCCAATATTCTTCTTTGAATGCTAATGCTACCATACTGTTAGAAATGACTGCTGTTCTTTTTTAATAATATCATGTATTATTTTTATTAGTAATGTTATATAAATAAAACATTTAATGCTATGAATTATAACTTTATCCTCTCTTAGTTCTATGACATGTGAGCTATTTATTTTATTTTATTTTAAACTTTTATTAGATATTTTCTTTATTTACATTTCAAATGTTATCCCCTTTCCTGGTTTCACCTCAGAAAACCCCCTTCCCCTATCCCGTCCCCTCCTCTCCTGCTCACTAACCCACCTGCTCCTGCTTCCTGGCCCTGGCATTCCCCTACACTGGGGCATATAGCCTTCACAGGACCAAGGGCATCTCCCATTGATGACGGACTAGGCCATCCTCTGCTACATATGCAGCTGGAGCCATGAGTCCCACCATGTGTACTCTTTGGTTAGTGGTTTAGTCCCTGGGAGCTCTGGGGTACTGATTAGTTCATATTGTTGTTCCTCCTATGGGGCTACTGCTGTTCTACATCATTTTTATTTCATGTTCTGGCCTTGAAACCAAAACTGGGATGGCTGATTTTGTTTGTAAACTTGACACATCTGAGAATTTCCTCTATCAGACTGATCTATGGGTATGTCTGTGGAACATTTTCTTCATTGATAATTGAAATAGGAGAGCCCACATCTTTTGGGAGTGCCATCCCTGGGCTGGCAGGCCTGGAGTGTATATTCAAGGTTTAAGCTTGGAAACAACCTGATAAGCAGTTTTTGTACATGATCTCTGCTTCAGTTCCTGCCTTCAGTTCCTGCCCTGGCTCCCTGGGTGATGAACTGTCACCTGCAAGCTGAAGTAAACCCCTTTCTTTCAAAATTGCTTTTGATCACAGTGTTTTCCATAGCAACAGAAAACAAACTAAAACACACTGTCTCAAAGTCATATTGCAATGTTTATTTTTGGAGAAAATATACTTTTCATTCCACTTAGATGAAATAATTTTGAAACTACCAAAAGATAAGAGTAAAAATGAGGTATTAAGACATCAGAATATTTTAAAAATGGATTCACTTGCTTTGTTACTTTGTGGGTTTATTGTTGTTGTAAGCCATCAGGTATCATTCCTGTTAAGTCTTCTCAGTTTACAAAGGAAGGCGTAGTATAGCACATTTTCTGATTAAGATCAATGACCTTTTGCTGGGCTCTTATAATCTTTGCTGAGTTTTTATATTAGGAAAAAATTAGTTGTTATAGAGAATAAAGGGCTACTAAGGATAAGGTTACAAAACTTTAGAGATCTGTTATATTAATTATAATCTTGATAAAATGTGCTCTAATTTGAAATATTGATCAACCTGATATTGATATCAACCTAACAAGATCTCTCAATTTCAGAACTAGCCTTTACACAATAATTATGTGTAGTATACCTATCTAGTACAGGGTATATAACAGCAATTCCAAGATTTATGTGGTGTAAAAAAAATCTGTGCACACCCATGTCTGTTCACTGGTTGCAGTGTCTGAGGATCTTCTGGCCTTTTTGACAAATTGACTTTCTTTTGTCCAAATGGCATGAATTATGAAGCACTAGAATAGTGCTTTCCAAGAATATCTTCTGTAGGTTATTTTAATCTTCCTCAGAATAACATAGAGAGATTCAGTAGACATACAATCCAGTTGGTCCCCCTTAATTCAAAATTTGGGGAGTAAAATAAAAAAAAAATTGCACCTTGGATCAACACCAAGGTAATTCTATGCTCCCTGTGGTTGAAGAACCTTGGCTGTGGACTCAAAACACTGATTTATCTGTTTTGCCTTACGTAGGCCATCTTACTATGAATTATCCAGGTTTGGAAACTGAGTCATCCTGTAGGATAGCTAGGGAATAGCCCTGAAGGACAGTGATTGGTATCACACATCAGATCATGAGGATGATCTAGTGAATAAATGTCCTGTTTTCTGAAAGGTCTCTCTCTTTGTAAAGAATGTTCAACCCTTCTTTCCAAGGTATTAAGCTACTTTTCAAATTACTCCGTCAAGAGTTATGTTTTCTCATTCCGACTTTAATCAACCACAGTGGGAGAAAGCGAACGCTCCTCTCTCTAGATGCTATTTTAGATAATTTTTGCTTTTGTGTAGCAAGTATTTAATTTTATTATTGTCTTAAATTGGGTATGTATTTTACAAACATTCCTTATGTTAGCAGTAATCATGGAGTCAAAGAGAATTGTTTTTCTCTTCATATAGACAGGGAGAACCACTAATAGTGTGGTAGAAATTATGGTTCTTTTCAAGGTCTTGGCTCTTGGGACCTGCAGATGCCAGACAGTGCATCTCTCATGCTGGTTTGCTGATAAAGTGAGGATAAGGATTTCTTCAGATAGCTTTATGGAGTGGATTAATGAGAATAACCTACAAGAATTTGTATTTGGAGTTTTCACCAACACAGTAATAATCCATGACCCACAGAACCTTACATTGGCATCTAGTTCTTTCTTCTGCTTTGGGCAATATTTAGCTAGTTAGCAACATCAAAGACAGGCTTGCCATAAGTTGCACCCTTTGGAGCTGTAAGTTTGTGGCCACTAGGACACATGTGAATTCTGTATATGACATAACCTACTTCACTTTGTATTGTAGTCAGAGCACTTTATCTAACCAGGTCCCATAGGAGCCTGGGTAGAGTGCAGAAAGCTGACTACTAATGGAGCCTTAGAAGAAAGCACAGCATGTGTTAGGGCTGCTTCTTTTTCCATAGCTGCATTTTCTTTGTGGTTTGTCTTTTACAGGATGATTTCCTACATCAAGGAACTGATGGCATTGTTGGTCTCTGAAGTTATTTTATGCTTCATTTGCTACTAATTTCCCATGACGTTGAATCATTTTTGAGGTTCAAGGCATTGATTCTGAGGGGAAATTGAATCCTAGTATTCAACTTAGAGCCTCAAAACAGTGAGAGGATTGCTTGAAAAGGATCATCAACAGAGGATAAAAATTTGTACCCAAGTTTTTCTGTCTCTATAATTTTCTACCCTCCTACCTTCTAAGTGCCATTAGAACTTAAGAGAGGGAGGAATGGATGGAACTGAAAAGTATCATCCTGAGTGAGGTAACCCAGACTTGAAAGGACATGCATGCTATGTACTCAATGATAAGTGGATATTAGCCAAAGTACAGATTACCCACAATATACCCCACAGACCCTAAAAAGTTAAACAAGAAGGAAGGCCCAAATGAGGATGCTTAAAACTCACTTAGAAGGGGAAGAAAGTAACTGTGGTAGGCTGAGAAAAGGAGGGAGGGACCTAGGTGGGAGAGGTGAGGGGGAATCAAGGGGGTCAGGTATGGGAGGAGATGGGATAGAGGCCCATAGTTCAGGAAAAATGAATGGAAATATGCTGCTGCCAAGGGTGGAATTGGGGAAACCTCTAGAAAGTCCCAGTGACTTGGGATGGAGGAGGAGGCTCCCAGGACACAATGTGGGTGACATTAGCTGAAATGTTCAACATTAGGGATATGGAACCTGAAGAGACCACCTCCAGTAGTCAGTCAAGACCCCCAGAGGAGGAATGGGGATATCAATCCACCTACAAGACTTTGGCTCCAATTGGCTCCTCTCTAAAAGAAATGCAGGGACAAAAATAAAGCTGGACTGAAGGAATGGTCGACTAGTGACTGGCCCAACTTGGGATCCATCCCATGGGCAGGCCTCAATCTCTGATACTGCTACTGATGCTATGTTATGTTTGAAGACAGGAGCCTAGCATGGCTGTCCTCTAAGAGGCTCTACCAGAAGATATTGAGACAGATGTAGATACCCACAGCCAAGCATTGGACAGAGGTCAGAGACACCTATGGAAGAGTTGGGGAAGGACTGAAGGAACTGAAGGAGATGACAACCCCATAGGAAGGCCAACAATGTCAACTAACCTGGAACCCTGGAAGGTTCCAGAGATTGAGCCACCAACCAAAGAACATACACGGGCTGGTCTGAGGGTCCCAGAACATATGTAGCAGAGAACAGTCTTGTCTGGCCTCAGTGGGAGAGGATGCACCTAATCCTGTTGAGATGTGATGCCCCATTGGAATACCTGGGGGGAGCACCCTCTCAGAGACAAAGGGGGATGGAGGAAGAACTCTGAGAGGGAGGACTGAGAGGAAGCAACATTTGGAATGTAAATAAATAAAATAATTAATTAAAAAAGAAATAATTACATGGAAGTTTTAAGTTCTGCCTCTTCAGCTTGCTTCAAGTTTTTGAGTGGAACATAAAATTTTAATATTCTTCCTGTATATATTTATGCAGAATTCATCACCATAAGAAATAGACTAGGAAAATTTGAACATTGGACTGGAAAAATAAACATTATTGGAAAGATACACTTCCAAATTCCATGGAAATTCAAAGAATTGCAGAGTTAATGAAACTTACTTGGAGATTCCTGAAGAGAAAGCTCTTTTCTTTCTATATATTTATCATCTTCATAATAAATTATTTCAAAAGACAACAAAGAGAGGCAAGGATGATCATTTCAAAGTGGGGAGGGGGCATCCCAAATGGTGTAATAGAGAATTACAAAATTGAAAAGAGATTAAAATTTTCTTCAAGAAATTACAATTTTCTCATTGCTATAAAAATTCTAAAATAGGAACTTACAAGAACAGGATTCAAGCTGTTCAAGTTAGCAGATTTTGGGAAATGAATCTGGGGAGTGAGGGTTTAAGAGCACGATTCTAGAAGGAATTGGTTTAACTGAGATACAGTAAATGCAGATGATTTTTGAAGTTAAGGACTCAGCAAGGATGCTGAATTTCTGAGCTATTTCAGAATAGCTCTGAATGGTGACTTCTGAGACTTATTGATTTATGTCATTAACATGATTGTTTTTAGATTCCCCTGGATGAAGGACAAAGCAAAATCATTCTGAACATTTCTTCCAGCTTTTCACCAGGACCTTTCTTCATGATTCAGCAATGTTGTCCAGAGAAGTTGTAGAGGACTATGCATTTGTCACTCTGCAGTATTATGAGAGGATACTACAGTCAGTCAAAAAATAGCTCACAACTGCAACAAGCCAGATAATAGGTACTGGCTTACAAACCCCAAAAAGATTTAACCTGACAGGTTTCCTATTTCCTGGAGTTGAGTTGTGCACTTACTGAAAAACCCACAAAGGTTGCAGGAAGAAATAATAATGCAGCAATCTATTTACATGAGGTTATAATAAAGCACATGACTTATGCCTTTGGAAAGAAAACTAAACAATGCCTTCTCCATCTCTATCCTTTTGTTATTACTAGGCTTGCACAAAAACAATTTACAAGATGTCTCAGAAGATGTTCTTTTACTTTCATAATCCATTCCTTTCATTAATAATTCCTGTTAAAACACACTAAAAGGAAATAGTTTTGATACTCAAAATTTTGAAATAAATTCTCCAGTTTCTATAATTTTGGATTTTCAAAAGTTTGCAACACTGAATATCTGAGTTCTCTTCCCACCAACTATAGCAAAACTAAAAAGAGAACATTTTAATATTTTTATTTTGTGGGTAGAGAAATGAAGATGCCAAAAATCACATAGCAATTCAGGGTTAGACATTTAAGGCATGCCCAGGATCTTAGGATTCCAGGATCCCAGGATAACAGAAGCTTGGTCATATCAGGATCTCAGGGTCTCAGAGGAAGCGTGACTGCCAAGAACTCTGACACACCCAGAATCTCAAGTTCACAGGAGCCCAGAATCACAAGATCACAGAGAAAGCTGGACTCTGAGGAGTCCTGAATCAACCAGGATTATAGGAAGGACAGGCTCCAATCAGATATATTGAGGGCAGCAAGCACTTGAGATAATCAGATGGCAGGAGGCAAGTGTAAGAACAGAAGCAACAGAAACTGAAGTTACTTGGCATCATCAGAACCAAGCTCTCCCACCATAGCAAGTCCTGCATACACCATGCAAAAAATACTCAATAAAATTCTCACAAACTGAACACATCAAAACAATCATCCATCATGATCAATTAGGCTTCATCCCAGGGATGCAGGGATGGTTTAATATACAGAAAAGCATGAATGTAATCCACTATATAAACAAACTCAGACAAAAAAAACACATGATCATCTCGTTAGATGCTGAGAAAGCATTTGACAAAATCCAACACCCATTCATGATAAAAGTCTTGGAAAGATCATGAATTCAAGGCCCATAGCTAAACATAATAAAAGCAATATACAGCAAACCACTGGCCAACATCAAACTAAATGGAGAGAAACTTGAAGCTATCCCACTAAAATCAGGGACTAGACAAGGCTGCCCACTTTTTCCATACCTATTTAATTTAGTACTTGAAGTCCTAGCCAGAGCAATTAGACAACAAAAGGAGATCAAGGGGATACAAATCGGAAAGAAGAAGTCAAAATATCACTATTTGCAGATGATATGATAGTATATATAAGTGACCCTAAAAATTCCACCAGAGAACTCCTAAACCTCATAAACAGCCTCAGTGCAGTAGCTGGATATAAAATTAACTCAAACAAACCAGTGGCTTTTCTCTACACAAAGGATAAACAGGCTGAGAAAGGAATTAGAGAAACAACACACTTCACAATAGCCAAAAATAATACAAAATATTTTGGTGTGACTCTAACTAAGGAAGTGAAAGATCTATATGATAAGAATTTCAAGTCTCTGAAGAAAGAAATCGAAGACGATCTCAGAAGATAAAAGATCTCCCATGCTCATGGATTGGCAGGATTAATATAGTAAAAATGGCTATCTTGCCAAAAGCAACCTACAGATTCAATGCAACCCCCATCAAAATTCCAACTCAATTCTTCACTGACTCAGAAAGGGCAATTTGCAAATTCATCTGGAATAACAAAAAACCTAGGAGAGCAAAAACTATTCTCAAGAATAAAAGAACCTCTGGTGGAATCACTATGCCTGACCTCAAGCTGTACTACAGAGCAATTGTGATTAAAAACTGCATTGTACTGGTACAATGACAGACAGGTAGATCAATGGAATAGAATTGAAGACCCAGAAATGAACCCAAACACTTATGGTCACTTCACCTTTGACAAGGGAGCTAAAACCATCCAGTGGAAAAAAGACAGCATCTTCAACAAATGGTGCTGGCTCAACTGGCGGTTATCATGTAGAAGAATGCGAATTGATCCATTCTTATCTCCTTGTACAAAGCTCAAGTCTAAGTGATCAAAGAACTCCACATAAAACCAGAGACACTGAAATGTATAGTGAAGAAAGTGGGGAAAAGTTTTGAAGATATGGGCACAGGGGAAAAATTCCTGTACAGAACAGCACTAGCTTGTGCTGTAAGATCAAGAATCAACAAATGGAACCTCATAAAATTGCAAAGATTCTGTAAGGCAAAAGACACTGTCAATAAGACAAAAAGGCCACCAACAGATTGGGAAAGGATCTTTACCAATCCTAAATACAATAGGGGACTAATATCCAATATATACAAAGAACTCAAGAAGCTGGACTCCAGAAAATCAAATAACCCTATTTAAAAATGGGGTACAATGCTAAACAAAGAATTCTCAATTGAGGAATACTGAATGGCTGAGAAGCATCTGAAAAAATGTTCAACATCCTTAATCATTAGGTAAATGCAAATCAAAACAAGCCTGAGATTCCATCTCACTCCAGTCGGAATGGTTAAGATTAAAAATTTAGGTGACAGCAGATGCTGGCGAGGTTGTGGAGAAAGAGGAATACTCTTCCATTGCTGGTGGGATTGCAAGCTGGTACAATCACTCTGGAAATTAGTTTGGCGTTTCCTTAGAAAATTGAACATAGTACTACGGGAAGATTCAGCAGTATATCTCCTGGGCACATACCCAGAAGATGTTCCAACTGGTAATAAAGACACATGCTCCACTATGTTCATAGCAGCCTTATTTATAATAGTCAGAAGTTGGAAAGAACCCAGATGTCCCTCAACAGAGGAATGGATACAGAAAATGTGGTACATTTACATAATGGAGTACTACTCAGCTATTAAAACAATGAACTTATGAAATTCTTGGGCAAATGGATGTATCTGGAGGATATCATCCTTAGTGAGGTAACCCAATCACAAAAGAAGTCACTCGATATGTACTTACTGTAAGTAGATATTAGCCCAGAAACTTAGATTATACAAGATACAATTTGCAAAACACAAGAAAATCAAGAAGGAAGACCAACATGTGCATACTTCATTCCTCCTTAGAATAGGGAACAAAATACCCATGAAAGGAGTTACAGAGACAAAGTTTGGAGCTAAGACAAAAGGATGGACTATCTAGACACTACCCCACCCGGGGATCCATCTCATAAACCACCACCAAACCCAGTTACTAGGCAGATGCCAACAAGAGCCTGCTGACAGGAGCCTGACATAGCTGTCTCCTGCATCGCTCTGCCAGTCCCTGGCAAATATAGAATTGGATGCTCACAGTCATCCATTGGTCAGAGTACAAGGTCCCCAATGAAGGAGTCAGAGAAATACCCAGGGAGCTGAAGGGGACTGAAGCCCCATAGGAGGAACATCAATATGAACTAACCAGTACCCCCAGAGCTCCTTGGAACTATACTATATATATATTCCTTGGAATCAAAGAAAACACATGGTGGAACTTGTGTCTCTAGCTATATATGTAGCAGAGGATGGCCTAGTCGTTCATCAATGGGAGGAGAGGCCCTTGGTCCTGTGAAGGCTCTAGGCCCCAGTATAGGGGCATGCTAGGACCAGAAATGGGAGTGGGTGGGTTGGGGAATAGGCAGAGGGAGGAGGGGGGGGAGGAGATAGGGGATTTTCGGAAGGGAAACTGGGAAAGGGGATAACATTTGAAATGTAAATAAAGAAAATATATAATAAAAATTACATTTAGCTTCTTGTTTCTTGTTATATCTTTGCTATTTATGAATTAAATAAACAAACATCTGTCTATCATTCCCTTAATAAACTACTTTAAAAGCAATATGATTAGAAAAGAAGAGGATACAAAAGAAAAATTAATAAAGAGATTGAAAGATCTATTTCCTTTCTTATACACATTTATCTAAGATCTAGTTCCAATTCTGCATTCTGTTAGATGGATTTAGTGTGGAGAATCCCAAGATATTATCAAATCTTAGAAGGCAAAGGGCTAGAAGCTGCTACTGTGCTGTATCCCATATTTTATTTTTAACACAATGATGATTCTTTTGCAGTCTAAGATTTTTATACATATTTGTCTTTTGAGTCAAATGAGTCAGACTATCTATATAAAAAATCCCAAAGTTCTGGGGAAATTAAATACTTGTAAATGGTAGTTTATGTCAAAAAACATACATTTTTGTGCTGTTAGATGAAGCTACTTCTACCCCAAATTCTATTGTTTGACCTATGTAGGAAACAGATGCAGTCTAGAATGTCACCAGTTGTTTCTGTATCTAGATACTGAATCTGACAACAATGGAGAAGAAATGCACATAGGAAGATTTCAACTAAGTTTTAATGAATTCTAAAGACAAGATTTGACCTCAGAGTAGCTTGTGTTCTCTCTTACAGTAAATAATCTTCTTTTTCTTGGAAATGTTTAAGGGGAGTACAAATGGTCACTTATTAGGGTATAGAAGAATATGGTGGGATAATTCTGACATGAAGTTGGAATAGAATCCTATAAGATATGCTGAGCCAGAGGCTCAATTTTCAAAGAATTAGAGTTCAGAGATCTACATGTGGGACTGTGCAATTTATATCAGATGAAACAGAAGATATTTTATATTCCTGCAATAGGAAAAATTCCTGTTCTAGGACCTTATTGTTATGCTCTTAAATTAGTCAAGTATTTATCAGTGTATAGATGTACTGATGAATTGAAACTTGTTTGATGCCAGATTTAGCACAACTGAAGACTAACATTATTTGTACCTAAATTTATTCAGTAAGAATAATTCTTCTAGTTCATATTGCATATGATTGTATAATTTATGCCCACATATAGTTTTTGTGTTTAGACTATATCCCATAATTATTAATTTATATACTTTATAATAATACAGTTACAGAAATGAAAAGTAGGCTTAATTGCTTTGATTAAGAACTTCTCAGGAAGAAATTTAGTGACCCAACATAGATGTAAAACTTTTAATTCTGCCTGTCCATTGTGCGTTTCTTTTGGGGACTAGAAAAACAATCAAGTATCCTTGTTGTTATGGTTTACATGAAAAATAGCAGTTACAATATCAATTATTTAAATATTTTCACCCATGCTGGAGGTTCATTTTAGAAGAGATAATAGAGTACAATGCTAGGGGTAGATTTTCATAATCTGTATAGTCTAACTTTCATGCTTCCTGTGTATGATTGAGATGTGAGTTTTCAGATTCTTCCTCCAGTTGCTTGCCACCATAATGGGCATTTAGCCCTTGGAACTATAAGCCAAACCAGACCATTCATTAAGTTGCCATTGGTCACAGCATTGTATCAAAACAAAGGAAAAGTATCTAATATACCTGTCATGGCTGACAGAGTTTGTGTTATGTAAGTTTGCTTGAGCCTCTTTATGATTATGTTAGATTGATATATCAGCAATAATTTTAATGACAATAAGTTATTATTTGAATGCAAGAAAGAAAAATACAGTGAAATAGACATAAGAATAATAAGAGAGCAGGCTTCCTACTACTGAGCACCTGCCAGACTTGCTAACCCTTATACACTTGTTACCTATTTTCTTCTTCAAATTTTAGTTTAATTCCTAGATGATTTTTATTGACATTATCAAACAAGTAAGTGGCAGGGTAACATACACACACCAGCCATTTGAAGTCTATGGCTTTGAAGTAGTTTAGAATTCAAGTAGTTTAGAACTTCATGTTTTTGTACCTTTTTATTTTGTATTAGAGGTCCCTCCTGGGACAGACAATGACAGTCTTATATTTCATTTGTAGCAGGATATGAAGGTGGTGTTTTTGTAGAAACCAAAGAAATGTTGGTATTTTATGAAGATCAGATCTTGGTTGTTTATGATTTAATGGGGTAGGAAGAAACAGTTCCTTCCATTTTCCTCCAAAGCCTGTTAGGTTCCTTTCTGAAGAAGCATTTTGTCACCACTTGGTGGCAGTAGTTACCAACGAATTTACAACACCGAGTTTCGATTTATAACTGGGAATGACTTTTCAAAAAGAGATTTGTTTTTATCAATGATAGACTTTTTTTTTTTTTTTTTTTTTTTTTAAAATTCAGGTTTTTCCATAGACATAGCTCATAATTACTACAGTCTGTTATTGTCTGGAGCATCAATGTCCTAGAAATCATCAGTGCTCTACCTTACTTAAGATACTTATTTTTCCTTTATAATAAAACCTTCACATGAAATTTCTTTTATTAGTCATTCTATATTTAGAGATGTACATCATGTGGTAGTGACCAAAGTACAATAATGATTTAGACTGTAAAGAATGAGGGCTTCTGAAACTAGACTTGGATGGCAACTTTTAATCATCAAACATGAAATTATTACTGGGGTTTACACTAACCAAGTAATATCAAGCAATGTTTCAGTTCGTGCAGCTAATACACCTTGTAGAGGAAGAAAACTGTAAAGAAATGCTTAAGAAATTTTTGTCTGAAATAAGTTGGACAATTTGTTTAACAACTGCATGTCAGAATAAGGATTTGAATCATGAAATATATGTCTTTTAGCGTTTGTACTCTGTATTATCTCATGATACCTGTATGAAAATGATTATTACTGTGCCAGAATAATGATACATACAGAAAATAATTCTAATACTCATGTTTAAGAGGGATAAAAATGCTAAGGATTTATTGTATGATGTAGAAATAAGTCAAATGAGTGAATTAGTGTAGAATGTGTTCATTTTAGCTTTTAAGACAGATGGAGGGGCTGGTGAGATGGCTCAGTGGGTAAGAGCACCGACTGCTCTTCCAAAGATCCAGAGTTCAAATCCCAGCAACCACATGGTGGCTCACAACCATTTGGAACAAGATCTAATGCCCTCTTCTGGAGTGTCTGAAGACAGCTACAGTGTACTTACATATAATAAATAAATAAATAAAATCTTAAAAAAATTGTGAAAAAAAAATAATTATAAAAAAAAGACAGATGGATAATTGAATTTGTTAAAAGCAACTAAGAAAAATCTTTTAAAATGGAGTATAGATAATATTTATCTTAATTAGAATGATCTGATAGGAGACTAAATTATTAACAATTACATTTTCTTTTTAAAAATTTATTATTATTTTCTTTATTTACATTTCAAATGCTATCCCGAAAGTTCCCTATACCCCACCCCCCTTGCCCCTGCTCCCCTAGCCACCCACTCCCACTACTTGACCCTGGCCTTCCCCTGTGCTGGGTCATATAAAGTTTACAAGACCAAGGGGCCTCTCTTCCCAATGATGACCGATTAGGCCATCTTCTGCTACACATGCAGCTAGAGACATGAGCTCAGGGGGTACTGGTTAGTTCATATTGTTGTTGTACCTACAGGGTTGCAGCCCCCTACAGCTCCTTGGGTACTTTCTCTAGCTCCTCCATTGGGGGCCCTGTGTTCCATCCAATAGCTGACTATGAGCATCCACTTCTGTGTTTGCCAGGCTCTGGCATAGCCTCACAAGAGGCCGCTATATCAGGGTCCCTTCAGCAGAATCTTGCTGGCATGTGTGATGGGGTAGTCTCTGGATAGTCCATCCTTTCATCTTAGCTCTAAATTTTGTCTCTGTACCTATATACTTTCATGGGTATTTTGTTCCTTATTTTAAAGAGGAATGAAGTATCCACGCGATGGTCATCCTTCTTGGTTTTCTTGTGTTTTGCAAAATGTATCTTGGCTGCTATGAACATAGTGGAGCATGTGTCCTTATTACCAATTGCAAGATCTTCTGGGTATATTCCCAGAAGAGGTATTGCTGGGTCCTCTGGTAGTACTATGTCCAATTTTCTGAGGAACTGCCAGACTGATTTCCAGAGTGGTTGTACAAGCTTGCAATCCCACCAGCACAATTACATTTTCTAATGATATGTTCAGTCACAGTGAAATGCTTATGAGACTATTTTAAAGGCAGAATAATTTGACATATGATTAAGATTCTATAGTGGTAGTGTCTTTATACATTTACTAACTGGAACAGCTGTTCATGTGTGCTACCTTTACAACAGAAAATGACTGAGAGTCCACAGTGTCTAGTGTTAGTATAATAGTGAGAAAAGATGCATTGACAAAGGCAGAAAGAAAAAGGTGCCCCATCATCCTTTCCTTACTAAACCAACCAATCTGAGTAAAAATAATTGCCATCCACTTGGCAGAGATGAAATTGAACTCAAAGTTTAGAGCCTGGTGACAGGCTTTTCACAACAAAAGCCAGTATTAAGCAGAGCCCCAAATATCCTGCCACAGGTATGTAAAGCACCAAAACACTATAAATGCACTAGCTTGGCAGGTGATTGAATCTATCAGGTCTTCCAGCCTCTGGGAGCAGAAGAGAGAGTGAGATTTTACTGTTTGGGAACAGGTCACCAAAGCTAGCACAGAATTTTGGCCTAAAGTTCAGTGTCAGGCCCACTGCACTAACACTCAGCAACAGGACAAAAGTAGTAAAGAAACAAAACATTCCTATGTACAGGCCTAGTCTCGACCATGGAGTCTTAGGACCATTTGCAGTCTAGGCAAACAATTGTCCTGGTAGAGTAGATTTATGGTTTTGCATCTATCATTTCTAGTTCCACCATGTGCAGTCCCTGACGGCACTGTGAGATTGTACTGGTTGTTATAACAGCTACCCTCAAATAATGCCCAGCTTAGTTCAGTCTCAGTAGATAAGGGGCTTCCCTCTCCACTAAATCATCCTTGGATAGCAAAAGATATAGCAAGAATCCATTTGTTGGGATCAGGTAGGGTGAAGATACAGGTGTTGATGTGGAACTCAAGAATCAGTATGCTGTTTTTAATTTTTGAACTTAGTTACTTGTCTACCTGTTAAAGCACTTGTTTTAAGAACTCTCAATGACCTCCATGAAAACAGAGAATATGTGTTTGAGAATGATGGGAAAACTTAGCAAAGAGGCAGAAGCTATTTAAAAGAAAAAATAAAATTTTGGGTTCTATTTAGTACTTGACAGATCCCAGTGACTCCTATTTTCAAATCAGTGTCCATGAACAATTCCTCAAGGCCTGGAGGTATGTGCACCCAAGTAATTGTGCTTCTGTCTTGTCAATATCATGTTTCTGGCTGTACCAACTGTGGGCTCCAAGGCACAAGGCCCTCAATAGAGGAAGCCCATGGCAGTGTGGGCCTGCATGCCTAAGAGATGACATAGTACTTTTAACATTGGACTGAGTGTAGTATGGAACCTGAGGATTCTCCCCGTGGGGTGACTTATCACTGATCCAGGAAAATTTCTGGACTGTTTAAACAGAGAATAGTGTTATGGGAGCAATCTTTGGGCTGTCCCTGCTTACAAGGATAGAATTATAAGTACAACCTGACTATTTTAAATACTCCTCCATATCATGTTGAACAGCACACCAATGGTACATGTAGGACATACCTGAATTTGATTTGCCTTCTAGAATTGGAATAGTAGTAGTGCACCAGCAAGGACCTAGTGGGAACCATGAACTAATAACGTCATCTTGTGCTGACATATAAGTCACTTCAGGCTGAGGAAAAATCAGGAAGCTCTTTGTAATTTTTGAAAAGCCAAAGTAAAAGTGGATCAAGGTAACTGGAATATAGACCTAGTTATTTAATGAAGCATCAAATTGTTTATTAGCACTGTGAAGAACTTTTAGAAACATGACCTTATTATCAGTCAAACTAACTTACCAGACACTGAAAATTAAGTAACCAATATGAGCAAATCTTAGATAAAGAATTTAAAAGTTTTTAATTAATTTTTTAGATTTCTTTATTTTGTCATGTGTATTAATGTTCTGCTTGCATATATGTATGTCATCATGTGTGTGACTCTAGCACCCATGGAGGTTGGGAGAGAGCATCAGTTCCTCTGTAACTGGAGTTACCAAGATCCAGAAATGAATCCACACACCTATGGTAACCTGATCTTTGACAAGGGAGCTAAAACCATCCAGTGGAAAAAAGACAGCATTTTCAACAAATGGTACTGGCTCAACTGGTATTTATCATGTAGAAGAATGAGAATTGATC
>NC_034596.1:113255376-113276050 GCF_900095145.1 Mus pahari | reverse complement strand
GCCATCATTGGGAAGAGAGGCCCCTTGGTCTTGCAAACTTTATATGACCCAGCACAGGGGAATGCCAGGGCTAAGAAGTGGGAGCGGGTGGGTAGGGGAGCAGGGGCGGCGGGAGGGTATAGGGAACTCTTGGGATAGCATGTGAAATGTAAATAAAGAAAATATCTAATTAAAAAAAAAGAAATTCTAAAAAAAAAGAAGCAAAGATTTATTTTGACTAACAGTTTAAGAAGAGATACAGTTCATGGTGGTGGTCAGAAGTGTGAGATAGCTGAGGTCAGGAAATAGAGGTGACTTCTGGTTTTCATTTTTGCCCCTTTCCATTTTACCAAACCTGAGACCCTTGGACAGTCCCTTTCCACCAGTGTGTGCTTTCCTAGATGTTAAACCACTCTGATAATAAACTCTCAAACACATTGTGAGTTTTATCTAAGAGATGATTCTAAAATCCATGCATTGACAGTACTAATCCCCATGAAGAAGTAAACCACAAAATTGAATAGATAAAGCAAGCTATGAATTCTTTGAGATGGCATTAAAAACAAAAGGAAATTTTATGTTATTGAAGTCCATGGGAAATGTGAGTTTGCTAAATGGATAGAAATGTTATTCAAATAGAACATAACAGAACACTTTCCAAGCCTAGAGAAGGGTACAAATATGTAGGTACACGATGGTCAGAGGAATTAATTCAATCAAATGTAGGAACCAGAGGAAGTCCCAAATGAGTATGTATTGTGATATAGGAAAGCCATGTTAAGGACTTCAAGATTTTGGATCCATGGGAAATTGGTAGAGCTGGTACCCATATGGGTCATGCTCAAGTGAAATAAAAAAAAATTCTGTGGGAATCAGGGTGTGTTTATTAACTATTGATCAGTGTATAAAACCCTAAAAACTGCAGCTTCCTTCTTCAGGCTGCTTATAGCTTCAGACTGTTCACCTACAGAAACTTCAAACTGTTCACCACCAAGGCTAGGCGCCTCAACCCCAGCTGTACCTAATGAATACACAGATGGGGGGGGGGATATAGCAAATTTCATCTTATCCTAGCTTTGATATAATTGGTATGTGTTTTTGTCTTTTCTTTATTTTCTTGCTGCTACCCCTAGATAGAGTTCCAGGACCAAAGCTGTTCAGTTCTAGGTAACCAAACTTATCTCAAGCCATCTTCTAATCTAGTTCTCCAAGGGATAGGAAACAAAAGATTATTAATGTTGAAAGCAAAAGGAAACAAATAATATGTAAAGGTGTCCTAATTTATAATACAGAAGATATCTCAGCAGAAACTTTAAATTCCAGTAGAAAATGTTACACAATTTTCATAAGTACCATAGGAGACAAGGTAAATAAATATCAACAAAAATTTATTTCAACCAATCATATACTCAGTAATGCTATCCTTGCAAAATGAAAAAAAAAAAAGATAAAGACACAAATAGAGGTTAAGAGAATGCCTTTTTCACGTGTGTTTTATAAGAGATGATCCAGGGAGTCATTCAGCCATAGAGAAGGAGACATGAATGAGTACAAAGAAACTATGGCAAAGTATACAACATTCTGATAAGACTAATTATACAGAGAAAAATCAGAATACTCTAGTATTGCAAGTAGTGTATGTAAGCCACTAATATTGCTAAGATGAAGAAAGAACAATTATAATGATTAATAATAATTAATGAGAGAGAGGGAGGCAACATGAAAGATGTAAATGGGGCATCTGAGATTCAAAATGTGAGGGGCAATGACGTCCAGGTATTAATTTTATATTTATTGTTATATATTTCTTTGCTCCTCCTCCCTCCCACATCCTCTTTTTTCCTTTTCTTTCTCCTTCCTTCCTTCCTTCCTTCCTTCCTTCCTTCCTTCCTTCCTTCCTTCCTTCCTTCCTTCCTTCCTTTTCTTTTATTTTTATTAGATATTTTCTTCATTTACATTTCAAATGCTAACCTGAAAGACACCTATATCCTACCCCTGCCCTGCTCCCCAACCCACACACTCCCACTTCCTGGCCCTGGCATTTCCCTGTACTAGGGCATATAATCTTCGCAAGACCAAGGGCCTCTCCTCCCAGTGATGGCCGACTAGGCCATCTTCTGCTACATATGCAGCTAGAGACACGAGCTCTGGGGGTACTGGTTAGTTCATATTGTTGTTCCACCTATCAGGTTGCAGACCCCTTCAGCTCCTTGGGTACTTTCTCTAGCTCCTCCATTGGGGGCCTTGTGTTCCATCCAATAGATGACTGTGAGCATCCACTTCTGTATTTATTTGCCAGGCACTGGCATAGATTCACAAGAGGCAGTTATATCAGGGTCCTGTTAGCAAAATCTTGCTGGCATATGCAATAGTGTCTGGGTTTGGTGGTTGTATATGGGATAGATCCCTGGGTGGGGCAGTCTTTGGATGGTCCTACCATCTGTCTCAGCTTCAAACTTTGTCTCTGTAACTCCTTCCATGGGTATTTTGTTCCTCATTCTAAGAAGGAACAAAGTATCCACACGTTGCTCTTCCTTCTTGAGTTTCATGTGTTTTGCAAATTGTATCTTGGGTATTCTAAGTTTCTGGGCTAATATCCACTTATCAGTGAGTGCTTATTATGCTTGTTCTTTTGTGATTGGGTTACCTCACTCAGATGATATCCTCCTGATTCATCCATTTGCCTAAGAATTTCATAAATTCATTGTTTTAATAGCTGAGTAGTACTCCATTGTGTAAATGTACCACATTTTCTGTATGCATTCCTCTNTTGAGGGACATCTGGGTCCTTTACAGCTTCTGGCTATTATAAATAAGGCTGCTATGAACATAGTGGAGCATGTGTCTTTATTACATGTTGGAGCATCTTATGGGTACATGCCCAGGAGTGGTATTGCTGGATCTTCCAGTAGTACTATATCCTTCTTTTCTTCTTCTGGTAGTACGATGTTCCTTCCTTCCTTTCTTACTTTTTGTTTTTTAACAAAAGATTTATTTATTTTACGTATGTGAGTATACTGTTGCTGTCTTCAGACAAACTAGACAAGGTCATTGTATCCCATTACAGATGCTTGTGAGCCACCATGTGGTTGTTGGGAATTGAACTTAGGACCTCTGGAAGCTCTTAATATTCGAGACATCTCTCCAGCTCCTTGTTTTTGTTTTTTGTTGTTGTTTTTGAGACAGTGTTTCATGTAGCTCAGGCTACCCTTGAATTCACTATGCAGCTAAAGATGACCTTGAACCCCTGGATCACAGTGTTTATACTTCCCACATCCCAGGAATATACCATGCTATTCTGTTTCTTACTATTATGACCATGATACATTTTTATCTTTTAAAAATTATTTCTTCTTTTTGTGTGTGTGGTTTTTCAAGGCAGGGTTTCTCTGTATAGCCCTGGCTGTCCTGGAACTTGCTCTGTAGACCAGGCTGGCCTTGAACTCAGAAATCCACCTGACTCTGCCTCCCAGGTGCTGGGATTAAAGGCATGTGCCACCACTGCCCAGATTAAAAATTATTTCTTATATGAAAAGAACTTAAATCTTTATGGCAATCACACAGAAATCTCCTATGACAGACAAACCAAAAATAATAACAGAGGAATTAAAAATATGCTAATAAATCAAACCATTTAGCAGTCTCTGACTGTTCCATCAGTCTCTATTTGATTGTTATACAGCCACAGAAAATGAAATTCGTAGATTAAAGGAACATCTGAGTCCCACTCATTATTGCAGTAATATTCACAGAAGCAAGAGATAAAACAATCTAAGTATCAGAAGATGAATAGTAAAGAAAGTGTAATATATACACATATGGAATGTATGTGCTTCAGCCATTGTAAGAGCATGAAATCTAATCATTTGCAAAGGGATAGGTTGACCTGGAGATCATTGTGTTAAGTAAAATAGGCAGGCACAGGAAGACAAACATCATACCATCTCACCTTTATGTGTAATATAAAATAGTCTCATAGAAGTTGAAAGGTGCTAGCTATAGAAGATGATCATGGATACTAAGTCATTTAAGACATGTATTTAAATGTAAGAAATTATGTTACTGCACATCAAGAGACTCTACACAGGAATTGTGTACTATATATCAAACAGCTAGAGGAAATATTTTAAAATGTTTGTATATTAAGAAATGACAAATGTTTGAGGGAATAGATATATTTGATATAATTTAAATATCACACAACATATATATGTATCTACATGTCACCTGGTAACCAATTATGCATATTTTTTACAGTTTTATGTATCAGCTAAATATATTTCAAAAGACTAATTTTAATTTAACAAAATATCAGAATATAAGAATTTGTTCAGTTTTAGTCTTGCATTGCAAAAGGTTATTTTCATATTTATCAAGCTAAAATAAGCTAATGCTGTAAGACTCCAAAAGACAATAAGTTAAAATCTGACCTATAACTTGTATGGGATTTAAACACATCTATGAGGAGAAAACTCCAATATCTTACTTTATTAAGCATATCAGCAACTCTTGATGAAGGTCTAAATCTGTGCTCAACATCCAAGGCAATCTATCTTATTATTCATTTTTATAAAGTATGTTTAATTTTTCATATTCTTATATACAAATGAAACTATAAAATACATACTGTATTAGTTACTTTTTTATTGCTGGGATAAAATAATGTGACCAAAGCAACTTATGAAATAAAATGTTTAATTTGAGGCTTATGGTTTCATAGGTTTATAGTACTTGACCATCATGGGTGGTATCATGGAAGCAGACAAGCAGTCATGGAGCTAGAACAATAGCAGAAAAGTTTTATCAAGAGATAACCAGGAGATATCTAAAGAGTCTCAGAGTTTTTTGAAAAATCAAAGTCTGCTATCAGTGATAAGCCTTTTCCATCAAGGCCATTCAAGCCCTTCCCAAACAGGAGATGAAGTATTCAAATACATGCACCATTCCCAAATTGAGATGAAGTATTTAAATACATGCTTCTATAGGGGCCATATTCATTTAAACCTCTACTTCTGTAGACAATAAAATGATTACTGAAATAAAACATACTGAAATAAAACAAATTAAGATATTCCTCTCTTCTGCCCATAGAAAGGAGGGTCAAAATTGGCTCTGTGTCAATATTCATTAACAGCCTCTCTAAATTTTTTTATTCCATCTTACCTAACTTTTCTACTGTGGTCACATGTTGTTCCAAACAAGCAACACTGACAAAGAACTGTATCTATTTGAGCTAAACTTAATATGCCAGAGTGGGGACCAGGATGTTAGTGAATGATGGAAGCATTATTAACTAAATGTCACTACCGTATTTGCATGCCTTGTTTAACAAAACTTTTTCCCAGTGTAGGTTAAACCTTTTCCATGAACAAAAAAATGGACATTTTAATCTTTTAGTAAGTCTGATTGTCAAAGTCCTTTTTGTGTGTGTGTGACCTTGAAGCATTTATCTTGGTTGTGTCTATTTAATCTTTTAGTAAATCTGATTGTCAAAGTCCTTTTTTTGTGTGTGTGACCTTGAAACATTTATCTTGGTTGTGTCTATTTAATCTTTTAGTAAATCTGAGTGTCAAAGTCCTTTTTTTGTGTGTGTGACCTTGAAACATTTATCTTGGTTGTGTCTATTCATTGTCTACAAGTTAAGACAAGCACATGGTTAACCCTACCCAGTCTCAGGGTTAGAAATCTGGCCTAGTTTCCCAGCCAGTCTCATGACTATGCCATCTTGGTATCCTTTCTTTTTCTCCTTCTCTAATTTAAAGAACTTTGTCTTAGTGATAGTACCCTTTGCTTATAGAATCTTTTCAGTTTCATGAGGTCCCATTTGTCAATTGTTGATTTTAGAGCCTGGGCCATTGGTGATCTGTTCAGTAAGTTTTCCCATGTGCCAATGTGTTCTTTCCCACTTTCTCTTCTGTTAGATTTAGTGTATCTGGTTTCATGTGGAGGTCTTTGATCCACTTGGACCTGAGCTTTGTACAAAGTGATAAATATGGATCAATCTGCATTCTTCTGCATATAGACTGCCAGTTAGACCAGCACCATTTGTTGAAGATGTTTTCTTTTTTTCAGCTGTATGGTTTTGGCTTCTTTGTCAAAGATAAATTGTTCATAGTTGTGCAACTTTATTTCTGGGTCTTCAATTCTATTCTATTGATTGATCTGTCTGTCTCTGTACAAATACCATGCAGTTTTATCACTATTGCTCTGTAGTACAGCTTGAGGTAAGGGATGGTTATTGCCCCAGAATTTCTTTTATTTTTGAGAATTGTTTTCTCTATCCTTGTTTTTTTTTTTTTTTTTTTTTTTGTAATTCCATATGAAGTTGAGAATTGGTTTGGGTTTGTAGAGTGCTTTTGGTAAGATGGCCATTTTTACTATATTAATCCTACCATTAGATGAGCATGAGAGATATTTTCATTTTCTGAGGTCTTCTTCAGAGACTTGAAGTTCTTGTCATATAGATCTTTCACTTGCTTGGTTAGAGTTACTCCAAGATATTTTATATTATTTGTGGCTATTGTGTATGGTGGTGTTTTCCTAATTTTCTCAGCCTGTTTATCCTTTGATAGAGGAAGGCTACTGATTTTGTTTGAGTTAATTTTATATCCAGCCACATTGCTGAAATTTTTTTTAATCACCTGTAGGAGTGCTTTAGTAGAATTTTTGGGGTTGCTTGTGTATATTATCATATCATCCACAAACTGTGATACCTTGCAAAATGGCAACCTACAGATTGGGAAAAGATCTTCATTAACCCTGCATCTGACAGAAGGTTAATATCCAAAATAAACAAGGAAATAAAGAAGTTAGACTCCAGAAAACCAAATAACCCAATTAGAAATGGACTACAGAGTTAAACAGAGAATTCTCAAGTGAGGAATCTTGAATGGCTGAGAAGTACCTAAATAAATGTTCAACATCCTTAGTCATCAGGGAAATGAAAAATCAAAACAACCTAGAGATTCTACCTCACACCAGTCTGAATGGTTAAGATAAAAAACTCAGGTGACAGCAGATGCTGGTGAGGATACGGAGAAAGAGGAACACTCCTCTATTTTTGGTGGGATTGCAAACTGGTGTAACCACTCTGGAAATCAATCTGGCAGTTCCTCAAAAAATTGAAAATAGTTCTATCTGAAGAGGTAACGATACCACTCCTGGGCATATTACCAAAAGATGCTCTACCAAATTACAAAGACATGTCCACTATGTTCATAGCAGCCTTATTTATAAAAGCCAGAGACTGAAAACGACCCAACTGAAGAATGGATGCAGAAAATGTGGTTCATTTACACAATGGAATGCTGCTCAGCTATTGAAAATAAGGACATCACGAATTTTTCAGGCAAATGGATGGAACTAGGAAATTCATCCTGAGTAAGGTTACCCAGACCCAAAAGGACATACATGGTATGTACTCACTGATAAGTAGATATTAAGCAAAAAGTTCAGAATATTTAAGATACAAATCACAGACCATATGATACTTAACAAGAAGGAAGTTCAATGGTTCAATCCTATTTAGAAGAGGGAACAAAATAATCTCAGGAGGCAGGGGAATGGAGGAACCTTGGTGGGAGAGGGGAGGAGGAGGGAAAAGGGGGCAGGTTCAGGTATAGAGGGGACAGGAGAGAAGCCCAGAGGGGCAGGAGATTGAATAGAAATATGCAGCAGTGGTGTGTGTGTGTGTGTGTGTGTGTGTGTGTGTGTGTGTGTGTGTGTGTGAACCACTAGAATGTCCCAGACACCAGAGACATGAGAGGTTCCTCAGACCCAATAGGGATGATATTAGCTGAAATGCCCAATAGTGGGGAGATAGAACCTGAAGAGACCACCTCCAGTAGATAGATATGTCCCCTATAAGAGGGATGGGACCACTCACCCATCTCAAAAATTTTGACCCAGAATTGCTCCTGTATAAAGAAAAATGCAGGAACAACAATTTTAGCACAGACTGAAGGAAAGGCAATCCAGAGACCACCCCAACTTGGGTTCCATTCCATTGCACAGGCACCAAACCTTAACACTATTGCTGATGCCATGTTGTCCTTGCAGAGAAGAGCCTGGCATGGCTCCCTCTGAGAGGCTCTACCAGCAGCTGACTGAGGCAAATAGAGATACTTAACAGTTAACCATTGGACTGAGCTTGGGGATCCCTATTGAAGAGTGAAGGGGATTGAAACCCCATAATAAGAACCACAGTATAAACTAAACGGACTGCTCAGAACTCCCAGGGAATGAGCCACCAACAAAGGAGCTTACATGGACTGGTCCATGATCCCTGCTATATGTGTAGCAAATGCCTACTCTATCTGGCCTCAGTGGGAGGGGATCTGCTTGGTCCTGTGTAGACTTGATGCTCCAGAGAAGGGAGGTGCTAGAGGGGTGAGGTGAGAGTGGGTAGGTGGGTGGGGAAGCACCCTCTTAGAGGCAAAGGGGAGGGAGAGAGGGTGTGGGGTTCGTGGAGGGGGACCTGGAAGGGTCACATTTGAAATGTAAATAGATAAAACATTTACTACTACTACTACTACTACTACTACTACTACTACTACTACTACAAGTTTGACAATCTCTCCCCTTCCTCTGTAAGTGTAGATTTCAAATACTTTAATCACAAAACAAATGCTAGACAACACATTTATTTAGCTGATTTAATCGTTCCCCAAATTTGAGTTTATATGAAAACATTGTGTTGTATCCTATAAATATATACAATACTATTTGTTAGTGAAACATAATCAAATGATCAAATGAGAAGTAATGGAATTGCCTAGAAATTACAAACTTTCTTATGTTAGTCAAGAGAGGCCTACTTTTTAGAAATTTTCTAGATAGTTGGGGTCTCCAATAATCATTTTTATAATCCCCATACCTCTGTTATATATTTGTATTTTAGAACAACTTCTTAATATATATCAGTTTTCATGTCTATAAGTAGACATAGTCATGTATTAAATTCTACAGTAAAATGACATCATTCTCCCAGAAACAGAGTGAGTCTTACACAATTCATGGAAAAATATAGATCTTCAGAATTTCAAAAGGCAAGGCAATAATTTAATGCCTTTAATTTTTTTCTAAAAGTTTCACTTTATCAGTACTCATTTGCTTCAGTTATATTAATTAAATTAAAAGAAATAGTTAAAAATAGAATACAATTCAGCTCCTAATTTTCAGCAAAATGATACAGTATGAAGAACATCAATGTCAGGAAAAATATATTATGCTTATTTTTTAAAAGGTTAGTATCAAACTAGAAAGAAGTAGATTGGGAGGGTTTTTTTCCTTTCTGTTCAATCATATGAAGTATGAAGAGGAAACTCAATGGCTAGAAGATGAAAGTAATCTATTTTCCAGGCATGTTAGAAGGCTTGATAGTGAGCTAGTAGCCTATTATGAGTTAGCTGATATTTATGATAGCCTTTCCTATTGAGATGATGTTTTGTGAGCACCAGAGGAACCAAATAGATTAGAACACTTGCCACTCTGAGAAAGTATAAGTTGAGGTATATGTCAAGGTCTGGAATAGAACCAACAGTGTTCTTTATAACCAAGGGTTAGAAGAAATGGACAGAGTATAGCACAACAAATACATTCTTCAACTCAGGCAGGCATGAACATTAACTTTGTTTCACATATGAGTGGGACTAATAACAGCTACTTCAACTCTATGAATCTCACCTTTCACATCTTTAATAAATAAATGACTAAGATGCTAATATTATCAAACAATTCTGTTAAAAGAATGAAATAAATATGTTTTGGTTAAATTACTAATATCTAATCAGGCACAAATAAATGGAGATGTTCAATAATAACTATTAAAATTATATGACTTTTGAACATTAAGGCTTCAGAACAGTATCTGAATTCTTGATAAAATTATAGAAATATTAGATCCATTTTTGGCTTCCCTCTCTCATTTACAAAATTTGCCTATGCCAAAATTAAGTGTATCTTTTTTTCTCTACTGTTCCTTCATGGAGTTCGTTTTTCCAAACTGAACCAGTATGTATCTGGGATTTGGACACCATTATGATCTTCAGCCTATGACTCCAGTATTCTGTGCTATAGTGAGCAAGATTGTGAGTGGACTACCTTTGAGGGAGGACAGATGTGGGATAGGAATGACAGAGGGGTAAGCATGAAGTAGGATATCATTTGAGATGTAAATGAATGGAATGATTACTAATAAGAAAAGAAACATAATTAAAAAAAGAAAATAATAAGTTCTGCATTTTTGTTTTTGATGCATTCAAATTGTCTAAATGTCAATAATTCTTACTTCTGAATGTACTTTTCAATTCAAATATTATATCTAAAATATCTTAAAGCTTCAAGAGACAAGGGAATAACACAGTATGCTGGTCACTGTATTAGCTTCGTCTATTTTTAGTTCAGCCTGCAATCATTTTGTTGTTCATTGTGTGCACAGCCAGATGTAAAGCAATCAATGAAAGAGATCCAGCAGGAATATTTTCAACTTTAAAATCTCTCAAAATGAGTCTCAATTCAGTTTTTATACAATCCTTTTTTATATTCACCACTCTAATGTCCTTTCTTAAAAGCTGGAGAGACTTTTGACTTTTCCTCTTCTCACAAAATTTCCATCGAATTAGGCACTGTGTTCCATTCATTACATATATACAACAGTCCTCATTTCATTCAGGGCCTTACAAGCCCTTATATAGATTATCTAAGAACCCACAAAAGAATTTTATTTCTTGTGTTTCTAAATTGCATTCTAATATTTTAAATGAGTTTCAGCATTTAGCCCTTTAAGTAATCTCATTTATTTTGATTGTAGAATCTTTGCTCATTTGTCTTCTGTAGTGGGAACTGTTATTCACATTCTCAACCTGCTCTGATTGATTTTGTTAATTTGACATAAACCTAGACATATTTTAGAAGAGGAAGTCTTATGTGAGAAAATTCCTCTAAAAGTCTTTGAAATATTTTCTTGATTAATGATAAATATGGAAGATCCCAGACCAGTGTGAGCATTGCTACTTTGAACAGGTGGTCCTGAGTTTTAAAGAAAGCAGGCTGAACAAGTCTAAGAAGCCAACAGGTGTATACTGATTAGTAATACATTCTGATTCAGCTTGGAAAAATGAACTCCACAGAGGAAGAAACAATAAAGAAGCAAAGATACTAAGAAGCAATCCATGGTCTCTGCTCCAGTTCCTGCTTCCAAGTTCTTACACTGAGTTCCTGCCAAGACTTCTTTCAGTGATGGAGTGTAATCTGAAGGTTGTGAGAATGAAATAAACCTTTTCTTTCCCAAGTTGCTTTTGGTCATGAGCTTTTAGTACAGCAATAGAAATCCTAAGACATACTTTTTCTTCAGAGCCCACTTGAAATTCTTTCATCAGATTTAATACCATCTATTTTTTTTCTGTTCTCAGAGTAACCTTTTGAAGGTGGTATTACATTTGACTCATTTATTTAGTATTAATGCCAACATATCTGGAGCTTTGTAAGGAAGAAAATGTGTTTTATTCATCTTAAAGCTACCATCATCTCATTTCTCCCATCTGCAGTATTCTGTGTGTTCACTAGATTAGAGCAGGCATTTGCTAAAATATTGGAATGGAAAGATAAGTGCTTGGTTATATTCATGAGCTATTCTTAGCTCCTCAAGACTTATTTGTAAGATAAAGTGATAGTTTTAATTACCATATTTCACGAAAGTTCCACTTTTAAAGATAATCAATGACCTCTTACTTTTTTGTCCCTACTCTCCTTGGACTCTGTTAGTAGATTCTTCTCTCTGTTCATCCTTTTGAATTTTGTAAAGTCTGAAAATTCTTCTTAATATTTGTTTTTGTTAGGGTTTCTATTGCTATGACCAAGACAATTCTTATTAAAAACAACATTTAATTGGGCTGTCTTACAGTTTCAGAGGTTCATTCAGTCTATTTATTATCATCAAGGCTGAAAGCATGACAGTTTTCAGACAGGCATGATGCTGGAGGAGCTGACAGTTCTACTCTTGTTCCGAAGGCAAACAGGAGAACACTGGCATCCTCAGGCAGCTAGGAGGAAGCTCTTAAAGACCACCTCTACAGTGACACACTTCCTCCAACAAAGCCACATATACTCCAACAAAGCCCCACCTCCTATTAATGCCACTTCATCGGTCAAGCATATTTAAACAACCACACTACATGTAGTTGCATCTTCAGCTATTACTCCTCTCTCAACAACTTTTCACATCTATGCATCAAGCACTGTCCTCCTTTGAACCCAGTCAGAGTTCCAACTGTGTCTTCTAACATAAAGCTTACACTTTAAAAATCTTTAATATATACTTTAATCGCATTAGCTAGTGTTTAGAGCAGCAGAAGGCTGCTATTTTGATTTTCACAATTTATTTATCACCATCTTGGCAATTATGCTTATTTTTGTGTTGAAGAAGTCATGTATATCTTACCCTTGGTTGTAAGTTTCTCATTCCCCACAGCTCTGTGAACTAGGGCTGAATTTATTAGGATAGTTTAGTACTTGCTTTAGAGTTATACAACAAAGTAAGGTAAGAGAAAAATAGGACAAATATTAGAAATTTTGTTTCTTTAGTCAGTATCTGCTGGCCCTAGAAATGAGAGTAATATCAGACCTACTTGTGGGAAATTGAGAATAAGTCCAAGGCACTGAGCTGCCTCACAAATCTCCTTTATTGCCTGGGTGTCCCAACAGCTATTATCTTACTACTGGAAACCTTTTCCCCTCTAGAGTTCCTCATTTCTGGAAGTAGCACAGTGACCTCTTTTCTCATTTCAATATGTAGAAGTCCTTATCAATGCCTCCTTCATACTCCCATATGCTATATTTAGTGAAACACATGATATTGTTCCTATGATTTCCAGGAAATTTCCAAAACCTTTGTTCCATTATCTATTCCATTGCTTCAACATGATTCCCAGGCACTAGCATCTCTCATCAGTGCTACAAAAAAGGTTTCAAGTTAGTCTTTCCTTGACTTATCAAATCAATTCATGTTTGAAATTTATACCTTCATGTTTAAAAATATTTCAAAGATATCCAAAACATTTATATGGACCACAATCTACAGAATGAGCTATCATTTTCTTGAGTTTTAACCTTTACTGACTTTTACTGAAGCTTTTCAAACTTACAAAATTCTTCCTCTTACAAGGATCTGACATATGATGCTTCATTTTCTTGTAGTCTCCTTATTCCCTATTTGGATGGTGCCCATTCATGACTCAGTTTGCTGCTTCAATATTGATTGTTGCTTCATGGAAGTGTTCATCAACTTTCTTAAGTGAGTCATGCTATCTTCACTTTTCTTATTGCATTGTAACTAAACAGATAATATTAATCTACTTCAATAATATAAACAGTGGAAAAGGTAAAGGCTTTGCATTATTGTGGGACATTTTTTTCTGATTCTCTAGTAAAATAAAGCATAGCACAACATTTGATATATAATACAAGGGTGGATACTTCATGAAAAGGTGTACTAATGAAAACATTCATTATCCTGCCTATCACAATGGATTTTCAGTTTGGTGTTCCTGATTCAGAACGCTCATCAATATCTATAACCCAGGCAGAGTGTGTCTCTATCTCCACACCCTTTCTTCAGCATTTTCCACAGCCTGCTACATTCTGAAGATTCTGCTTCCTTGAGGTTTGTCACAGCAGCAATTTTTACTACCTTTCTCAGTGGTGTTTCCTCCACTCTGATCATTAATTTTAGCAACAAAGGTATGAATAACCTCTTTGTTTCTAATCTTTACACCTACTTACATGGTTATTAATAGAATAGATTAAACATGTGGATTTTATTCTCAGAGACTTTAAAATAATTTAATGGTCATTCCTTACTAACATAAATGCAATTCTAATATCATCATATAGGGCCATAGTTATCATTGCTTAGACTAAGACTATTCTTAATTTTTTTGTGCATTTTGTGCTCTGGCACCAACATTCTCTTTGCTATTCTCTGATTTTCATGGGCCATACCTTCACCAACTTGACATGACATACTTTTCTCATTTTTCTTGCATCCTTCTCCTTTTGTGTTCTTTCATGCATCCCCATATTTTCACACCATTCAACACTAAACTTTATTTGTGTTTAGTAGGAAGTAGTCTAATGTGTGGTTAAAGTGACTTCTCCGGGGGTGGATTAGGAGGTTTAGAGCATGAGTTTGTAGCTTTCAGAATTGCTTTCTCACTGTTTCCTCATTAACTAGATTCATGAGTGTATAACTCAAATCATTATTTAAAGTATTAAATAAAAGAGTAGACATCAATCACTAAGATGAGCCCCAGTGCCAAATACTTATAGTTTCTTGCATTTATTTATTTATTTTTTTTCTTGCATTTATTTTTGGACCACCAATTGGGTGTAGAACCCAGTGTGCTACCAGTTGTCAAAGTGATTTTCTAGGGAAATTATAGTTCCCTTCATGTATTAAAGCTTTGTTTTTTTTTTATGAAAAGCTACTTTTACAATACCAGTTCTATTAAAAAACAAACAGAAAAAAGACAATGGATGATAAATGATCTGAATTTTAAAATAGGAAAAATTCTGTGGTAAAAATGACCAACTGCACTTTCCAACTCTACAGTAATTTTGTATTAGCAATGTGAAAATGTACCATAAAACATGAATAGGTATTGAAGGGCTTTGTTACCAAAATACAGTTAATCATGCACTAAGGGGAAACAATTCTACCATGCAGACAGGATCTCCTGGACTTCCTTAGTTTTTCTTATGTACATATTTACACTAGGCAAGTCAATGGGATTTTCTAAGCCTCATCTATAGAAAAAGGAATGTGGGTTAAATGAAAATGAGAGCTTCTTATAGTCTTGATAGTCTCCTATCACTAAATTACATGGTTTTATTTTTTTCTCATTCATTTTAGTAGATAGTTCCCCACTATCTACTATGATATAAGCCACAGCTTTTTAACACTAAGGAAGTGATGCATAATTAAGTTACAGTTTCTATTATCTTTATAAAAATGAGACTAATATTAATATCACATGGTTATGGGTTAATAGGTGAACTCATGTGAAAAGTTTATAAATGTTTATTCTCTTCCTCTTCTTGGAAAAATTCCTTAAATACTCACTTGGTATTTGGAATCATTTTAACTAGACATTATTTTGAGCACTAATGTAAGATGTGGCACACACACACACACACACACACACACACACGAATTTCAGTGATTCTTGAAAGATGAGAACATGAATACATTTCTGGTTAGAAGAAGTCAGCAGAAGCCTCGCCTCATCACTTTGGCACTTCCCAGATGCCACTTGAAATAATTCTGATAAAAAATGTCACATAACAACTGATTTTACCATAATTTCCTCAAACCACTAAATGTAGAAAGGACTGTGTCAGGAAAGCAGGACATGTAGGTGTCCATTTGGTAAAATATGCTGTAACATTCAGCTGTCTCTGGTCTTGTTCACTAAGTCTGTCTTTTCCTTTGTTAGACATCAAAATGTCTTAAAGTCATTTTTAACTCAAATTGTCTTTGATTACTTATTGCTCATCTCTTACCAAAACAAAATGGGAAAAGATAGTTGACAAGCTACATACTTGTTTGGTAAAAACAGTGTCTAGAAAAGCTACATATAGGAGAAATTTAATGTAAACCCTAACATATGTTATCTGGCAACCGGCTTAAGAGAAAGGTGAAATTAGTTTTAATAGATTTTCTTTGGTCTAATGTATAATGTATAATGGTTTGTTCATGTAATAAGGAAATATTTTTATCACTTTTCATACTCAGTCTTTGGAACTTAGTGTGTATGAGACACTTTCAGCACACCTCAATTCAGGTTATCCACATTTAAAGAGCTTAATGTCACATGGAGCAAGTGGCTACTATATCTGAGTATACACACCTCTATGTCATCCACTTATAGTAATGGCCAAAATTCAGGATAAAATGAGCAAGCTTCCTTCCAAATGCCTTATCATCCCGGCAGTATATTCCTAAATTCACTAATTTTAGGTGAGAGAGAAAAAGAGAGAGGGAGGGAGGGGGAAGGAGAAAGAGAGAGAGAGAGAGAGAGAGAGAGAGAGAGAGAGAGAGAGAGAGAGAGAGAGAGAAGATATGCAGTTTGCTATCCAACTGTTAAATTTCCTAATGACCAACTGTATAATATCTTTTCTTGTAGCAATGGTCTCCCTTTCTCTCCCACCTTCTTTCGCTGTATCTGTCTCTTTGTGTGTGTGTGTGTGTGTGTGTTCATATATACATATATGTGCATGTAGAAGTTAGAGGTTGGTGTTGATTGTTATTTTCATTTATTGCTCTTTATCTTATTGTTTTGAGATAGTATCTCTCCCTGAACTTGAAGTTTGTCATTTCACTAGACTGACATCAGCCAGATCCAAAAATCTACCTGTCTCTTCCTCTGCAGAACTAGAGTTACAGACAAACACAGTCATGCTCCTCTTTTATGTGGGTATTGAGGGGTCTGAAATCAAGTTCTCATGCTTGTCCAGGAAGCACTTAACCCACTAAGCCATCTCTCTAGATCATCTTTCTTGCATTTTTATCAACCCTACATGTCTATCTTTGTGCTTTAAAGACTATTGTAGATGGATTGGCAGGATCAACATTGTGAAAATGGCTATCTTGCCGAAAGCAATCTANAGATTCAATGCAATTCCCATCAAAATTCCAACTCAATTCTTCAATGAGTTAGAAAGGGCAATTTGCAAATTCATCTGGAATAACAAAAAACCTATGATAGCAAAAACTCTTTTCAATGATAAAAGAATCTCTGGGGGAATCACTATGCCTGACCTAAAAATGCATTATAGAGAAATTGTGATTAAAATGTGCATGGTACTGGTATAGCGACATACAGGTAGACGAATGGAATAGAATTGAAGACCCAGAAATGAACCCACACACCTATGGTCACTTGATCTTTGACAAGGGAGCTAAAACCATCCAGTGGAAAAAAGACAGCATTTTCATCAAATGGTGCTGGCACAACTGGCTGTTATCATGTAGAACAATGAGAATTGATCCATTCTTATCTCCTTGTACTAAGGTCAAGTCTAAGTGGATCAAGGAACTCCACATAAAACCAGAGACACTNAAACTTATAGAGGAGAAAGTGGGGAAAAAACCTCAAAGATATGGGTATAGGGGAAAAATTTCTGAATAGAACTATAAAGGCTTGTGCTGTAAGATCGAGAATTGACAAAAGGGACCTCATAAAATTGCAAAGCTTCTGTAAGGCAAAAGACACTGTCAAAAAGACAAAAAGGCCACCAACAGATTGGGAAAGGATCTTTACCAATCCTAAATCAGATAGGGGACTAATATCCATTATATATAAAGAACTCAAGAAGACGGACTCTAGAAAACCAAATAACCCCAATAAAAAATGGGGCACAGAAATAAACAAAGAATTCTCAACTGAGGAATATAGAATGGCTGAGAAACACCTCAAAAATGTTCAACATCCTTAATCATCAGGGAAATGCAAAACAAAACAACTCTGAGATTTCACCTCACATTAGTCAGAATGGCTAAGATCAAAAACTCAGGTGACAGCAGATGCTGGCAAGGATGTGGAGGAAGAGGAACACTCCTCCATTGCTAGTGGGACTGCAAGCTTGTAAAACCACTCTGGAAATCAGTCTGGCAGTTCCTCAGAAAATTGGACATAGTACTACCGGAGGACCCAGCAATACCACTTCTGGGCATATATCCAGAAGATGTTCCAACTGGTAATAAGAACACATGCTCCACTATGTTCATAGCAGCCTTATTTATAATAGCCAGAAGCTGGAAAGAACCCAGATGTCCCTCAATAGATGAATGGATACAGAAAATGTGCTACATTTACACAATGGAGTACTACTCAGCTATTAAAAACAATGAATTTATGAAATTCCTCGGCAAATGGATGTATCTGGAGGATATCATCCTGAGTTAGGTAACCCAATCACAAAAGAACTCGCATAATATGCACTCTCTGATAAGTGGATATTAGCCCTGAAACCTAGAATACCCAAGATACAATTTGCAAAACACATGAAACTCAAGAAGAAGGAAGACCAAAATGTGGAGACTTCACCCCTTCTTAGAATTGGGAACAAAACTCCCATGGAAGGGGTTACAGAGACAAAGTTTGTAGCTGAGATGAAAGGATGGACCATCCAAAAACTGCCTCACCCAGGGTTCCATCCCTAATCAGTCACCAAACACAGACACTATTGCATACACCAGCAAGATTTTGCTGAAAGGATCCTAATATAGCTGTCTCTTGTGAGGCTATCTATGCCAGTGTCTGGCAAACACAGAAGTGGATGCTCACAGTCAGGTATTGGATGGAACACAGGGCCCCCAATGGAGGAGCTAGAGAAAGTACCCAAGGAGCTGAAGGGGGCTGCAACCCTATAGGTGGAACAACACTAACCAGCACCCCCAGAGCTCATGTCTCTAGCTGCATATGCAGCAGAAGATGGCCTAGTCAGCCATCATTGGGAAGAGAGGCCCCTTGGTCTTGCAAACTTTATATGCCCCAGTAGAGGGGAATACCAGGGCCAAGAAGGGGGAGTGGGTGGGTAGGTGATTGGAGGGGAGGAGGGTATAGGGGACTTTGGGGATAGCATTTAAAATGTAAATGAATTAAATACCTAATGAAAATTGGAAAAAAAAAGAAAAATCCTTCCGAAAAAAAAGACTATTGTTGAAATCTATCAGCATAAAATGATTGATGATACCCAGTAGCAAAATCAATAATATTATATCCCTTTCTCCAAAATAACTGTTACTTTGAGAAAAACTTTTAATTATGATTGGCATAAAAGGAGATGAATACTGTTTTTCTCTCATAAAGATGTTTTAATGCTTTACCTCTACAGTAGAAAATGAAGTCTACCCTATCATTAGAAAGTTCACAACTATTATCAACAAAATAATAAAAAATGAATGGAAAAGTTCCTATATTTTAATGTGGCATTACTAAAAAGCACTTACTTTATAAAATATATTTTTAATTTTTAAGATTGTATGAGTGAAGGCATAGTATATTTTTCCTAATAACTTAGGGCAAATCATGTAATGAACTTGTTAATTTTTATTGTTGCATATTTGAATTTAAAAGAGAGTATACAGTAAAATTATTAATCTCAATAGAACTTTGACATCCCCAGTGCACTGTCTTTGAAAGTTCTTAGGTTGAGAAATAATCTTTGGAAATTTTTTCAATTTATTTATTTTTATTTTATTTTATTTTTATTAGATATTTTCTTTATTTACATGTCAAGTGCTATCCTGAAAGTTCCCTATACCTTCCCTCCACCCCTGCTCCCCTATCCACCCACTCCCACTTCTTAGCCCTGGTATTCCCTGTTTTTAAAGCCTTCCTAAAAGCAGTTCATTTACTAGGTAAATTGATCAGTAGTTCTAGTGGATTTTAAAGTAGTAGTTAACCACTAAAAATTAGCTTCTATTTTATACTTGGTTTAGAATGACACCCTTGAGGGCATGCCAAACTTTCTGTAGCTAGTAGTCTCTGTGGAGCTTCTAGACTTCGAGAGACCTGGAAACTCCTGAAATCTGATGAAATACGTATTATGTTACATCATACTTTAGCTGTGCCAGCAATTATTTGGTTTTGGGCAGGAGCCAGCATCTCTCTGTGACTGAGAGCTATTTAAGGATAACTCTATATTGAGACAACTGTGAAAGTAGTATGAGAAAGATGAAGACTTGCATGATTTGGACTTCTTCCTTAGGTCAATATATAGTTGGTCCATTTAATTCTTTAAGCTTCAGGTTATTTATCTATAAAATGCTGAACTTAGAAAAAATTTTATGATTGATTTTGAATAAATTATTTTAAGTTTCTAACCAGGTTATAATGTGTGACTTAATTATAGTTATTTTCCATTAGGAAAATGAAACAATTAATGACAGTAACTAAGAAGTTAGTGCCAGGTACTAGAGTATTACTGTGATGACTTGACTGTGCTGTCTGTTGGATAAATATGGAAGATTTTGGGACTTTGGACTAGAAAGGTGTTTAAAAGCTTGAAAGTTGGGCTTAATGGGCCATGTTAGAATAATGTAGACTGTAAAGATTCAGCTAAAGAGATTTCAGAGAGGAACATTATTAGCTAGGCTAGAGAAAATTCCTGTGATATTTTGGAAAAGAATTGTTGAATATTTACCCCTGTATAAAAATCTGCTGGAGGCAAAATTGAAGAGTTTTGGACAAATGTCATGGGTGTAGGAGATTTTCTGTATAGCCTAGCTTTGACTGTGTCCAATTTAATTAGCAATCAGTTTTAAGCAGATCTACTATTAAAAGGAGCAAATCAGTAAGCAACCAATCCTCCAAGACCTCTGCATCAGCTCTGCCTCCAAGCTTCTGCTCAGTTTGAGTTCCTTCCTTGGCTTATCTAAATAGAGTGTGACTTAGGATATGTAAGAAAAACCCTTTCTCCCCAAGTTGCTTTTTTTTAACTTATTATTTTATTAGATATTTTCTTTATTTACATTTCAAATGCTATCCTGAAAGTTCTCCTGTCCCTGCTCCCCTACCCACCCACTCCCACTTCTTGGCCCTAGCATTCCCCTGTGCTGGGTCATATAAAGTTTGCAAGACCAAGGGGCCTCTCTTCCCAATGATGGTCGACTAGGCCATCTTCTGCTACATAT
>NC_034596.1:113245950-113255026 GCF_900095145.1 Mus pahari | reverse complement strand
ATTCTAAGTTTCTGGACTAATATCCACTTATCGGTGAGTGCATATCTAGTGACTTCTTTTGTGATTGGGTTACCTCACTAAGGATGATATCCTCCAGATACACCCACTTGCCAAGAATTTCATAAATTCATTGTTTTTAATAGCTGAGTAGTACTCCATTGTGTAAACGCACCACATTTTCTGTATCCATTCCTCTATTGAGGGACATCTGGGTTCTTTCCAGCTTCTGGCTATTACAGATAAGGCTGCTATGAACATAGTGGAGCATGTGTCCTTAATACCAGTTGGAACATCTTCTGGGTATATGCCCAGCCCAAGTTGCTTTTTATCATGGTGTTTTATCACAGCAATTCTTATAATCCTTGAACTACAAATGCTGATACAGGAGGATCCTGAGTTTGAGACTGGCCTGAGTTATATAGAAAGGCCCTATTTAAAAACAAAATAAAATACCATCAACAACAAACAGGCCAAAATTTCACTGAGATCAAATTGTTATGATGTACATATATAGATTTAAGTGAATTTTAGTTCTTTTTACCTCTCTGATTCAGTTCTTGCTCTGTCTTTTTGTCTTCTTCTCTGACCATTATTTTTGAAGTATAGCAAATGTAGTTCACCTTAAGACATTCACCCACATTGATTTCCAGTGTGGAACAGTAGTATCATCTCTCCTTGCTATATGAACACTTTTGTATTATTCTTCAAAAAATACTGTTTCTTTACAGATGTGTTTCCTCATGCCTTGTTGATAATAAGGCTTATACCTATATCTTTTGCTGATCAATAAGGCATAAAATGTCTCTTAAATTTATGCATCATTCATTTTCTACATTAGTTTTTAAATTAAGCTTCAGAAGATCAGACACTGTTATTCTTGTCATATTAAGACCAGATCTAACTCAGAATACAAAACGTGTTAGCTCTGAACTTAATACTGATCAATCTGATAGGAGAGGAAACTGAAGACAGTGAGTAGCTAGCTCATAGGAATGGACACAGGACTCACCCCTCTGTCTTCCCACTCAGCTTTTGTCCAAATCCCCATTTTCCTTTGCTCTCCTTTCACCTCTGCTCAGCTTAGGTCACAGAGACCAGGCCATCAAGTATTATTGCTACTTGCTGCAGCAATGACTTCATTTCTGTGAGCCTGTGTTAATGGACCCATCCCTGTGCTGTCCCCTTTACAGTTCACTGTCATTACTGAATCCACTGATCTCCAAAGTGTCCTTTATTTTATACATTCCCAACTTTTCTGCATATTTGTCAGTGTTCATCTTTAAGAGGAACCACTTTTCTGCTTTCCTATTTATATTCCCTACTTTTCTTAGTCCATGGAAAAACCTTGCTAATTATGCAGTGTTCTTTTCCCCCAAAGCTTAAACTAATTTCTTATTTTCAACCACAGAACGATTCACTGACAGCTCAGTATAGCATGTACTTCCACTCCAAAAATTTCACAATCTGTAGAACTGGAAAAAGAGTCAATTTATGTCTTTATTAGTGGAGCAAATATTTTCATAAATATATTAATTGTGCTACCCCCCCGAAACACTAAGATGACATGTGCATCAGACACAAGCTGTCCTCCATTAGCATCAGGCCATGGTTTGGTGTAGCTGACTGGGTGAAATAATAGCTATCCAAGCAAATATGGAAATATGCAAATGTAGAAAACACCACAAATATGTTCACACATACACACACACCGAAAGAGAGAGAGAGAGAGAAAGAGAGAGAGAGAGAGAGAGAGAGAGAGAGAGAGAGAGAGAGAGAGAGAGANAGAGAGAGAGAGAGAGAGAGAGAGAGAGAGAGAGAGAGAGAGAGAGAGAGAGAAGTATTAAATGAAAATGCACAGCAGATACTTAAAAAATGCTTATCAGAGATGGTGTGGCAAATGAATGAAAGAGGCAAAAATCTCTGAATAAAGTCATATTTAAAACCATTGCTGAAAATGTCTCATTGCACCAGGAATCGGATCTTTTGGTGCAGAGTACAAATGATTCTTGGTTCTCAAAATGACATTTCTTCACTTCTCCTACTTCATATTCATGTAATGTAACATTTCTTGTATTAATATAATGTGATATTTCTTGTTTTTAACATACTCTGCATCCCATTCTGTTTCAATTTTGTTTTGTGTTCATTCTTCTTTTAAAAATGTCTATTGCATATTTTGAGCATGTTAAGTAAACAAGGCATTTTGTTTTCAGAGCTGTTGCTGTTCCAAAAGTGACTAGGGAAATTATAACTAAATATGAAATTTTCATGAGAAGAATTTTGAATTTGTAATTATTTACATGTCAATTATTCAAATAAAGCTTACAGTAACTTTCATATTAGTGTTTGAAAAATAAAACCTGTTTCATATATAGCAGACACAAAATCAGGAGAGTTCTTTTGGTTCTAAATTTTTATCATTTCACATTATTAAAAATTAAATAATGTGAATATTTAAGATAATGATTACTTATAGGGAATGTGAGAGGGCATGTGATCAATACTAGGGAATGTGAGAGGGCATGTGATCAATACTGGTTATTAGATATAGATGTTGTTGTCTGTAACATTCAATTTATTAAGGCAGATTAGACTTTATATGTATTATATATAACTTCCATAATATCTAAATCATAACAGCAATTTAAGTAGCATATTTATAAGTAACTCAAGTATTAATGTACTATATTAATTGGTTTTCTTAAATTTTGTTTATATTTAATGTTTAAGAGGCCTTTGCCAGAAGTCAGTAACATTAACTTAGATACTGGAATATTTTAGAAAGATAATCAAATACAAGACTCAAAAGTTTTTATGTGGAGAACTGTAAAATATTTTAAACTCTGGATGATGGACTTATTTATGGGAAAAGAAAATAATTATTTCTTTTGGTGCATGTTGGTTTGGAGTTTGACTTGTGACTTATTCTGTTGGAGTTGAAAACAGGCAGTGACCCAAGGGAAGTAGGGTGTGGAAATTATGCTCTTTCCATGGATAGCCAACACAACAGATGGATGACCATCCAGAATTTGTGGCAGTTCTAGTGCAGCTACACAGAGGGTCACATTGTGAACATGCCTTGGGTCAGGGTACGAGTAATCCAAATGTAGGATATATTCCATATAAGTGACAATTATCATCTCCCTCAAAGGTTTCCTTATCTGCCACTTTTCCTATGCCAATGTGCTATACCACACCCACACGTATTTCTTTCTTTATTTGATTTAGACTTTTATTTCCTCTCATTAGTCATTTAATTATATGGTCTTAAATTACTGAATTCTAAATATCTTTGATGACCCCATTGCCAACCTCTATATGAAGAATTTTGTTTGGTGAGATAAAGAGTAGAATAAAAGTAGCAATTCTTAGGCAATGTAGAATATTATAAATATAAATTGCCAATTATCTTAACTTTATGTTATCATCTTTTAATTCACCAGAAAAGGCCATGTAGGAAAATGATTAGCATGAGACAAGTAGAGAAAATATCAAATATTTCTAACAGCCAAAGTAAAGTGATGAGAAAAATCAAACATATATCTCTATTTGGTAGATCAAACAAAAAGTATATTTCTTTATCTCAATATTTACTTAAAATAATTGTTCTTATATCCTGAAACATACACATTAAATCACAACCATTACTGCTGTCACAAATTGGCCATCAAAGTAACACACTTCTAAAGTGGGAATTACAATCTAAATGTTTGAAAATCTAGAGTCTATGCTCAATATTGTCAATGGAATTATTATAAAATTAGCTCTAGAAATATGTATAACATACAAAAATAAAATACAGAATATGGATTTTTGTGGACAAAAGGTAAGAGCATTTAGCCATTCTTATGGGCCAGACATGGTTGTTGAATACTTAATAAGTATATTGAATAGTTTTATATGAATATCAATTTAATTCTAAGAGATTACTATAATAAGTTTGCTATTTTATAGATGGATTAATAATTTTTAAATGAGGTAATGTAACTTGTTTACATTTAAGAAATCAAAAAGATACTAACATCACAATTTGAAACCACAATGATGGTTTTGAGGTATTCTTGAATTTGGTTTGCACGAATTTTATTGAGTATTTTTGTATTGATATTCATAAGCAAGATTGATCTGGAGTTCTCTTTTTTGGTTGGAACTGTGTGGTTTAGGAATCAGACTAATTGTGGCTTCGTAGAACGAGTTAGGTAGTGTTCCTTCTCTTTCTGTTTTATAGCATAGTTTGAGGAATATTGGTATCAGCTCTTCTTTGAAGGTCTGGTAGAATTCTGCACTAAATCCATCTGGCCCTGGGCTTTTTTTGGTTGGGAGGTTTTTTTTTTTTTTTATAGCTCCCTAAGCTCCCCAGCCTGCAATCCTTTTCTTTCTTCCTTTCTTTCTCTTTCTTTCTTTCTTTCTTTCTTTCTTTCTTTCTTTCTTTCTTTCTTTCTTTCTTTCTTTCTTTCTTTCTTTCCTTCCTTCCTTCCTTCCTTCNTTTCTTTCTTTCTTTCTTTCTTTCTTTCCTTCCTTCCTTCCTTCCTTCCTTCCTTCCTTCCTTCCTTCCTTCCTTCCTTCCTTCCTTTCAAATAGGTTAGGAAGTAAATTTTTTTAAATTTAATTTATTTTTTTTAACTTATTCACTTTACATCCCACTCATTGCCCTCTTCCTGGTCATTCCTCCCACATCCTTCCCCCATCCCCCTCCATTTTCCCTTTGAGCAGGTGGGGGCCCCCTGGTATGTAATCATTTCCTGGTTATATCCAGAGAACTCTAATAAAATATACAAGTTCTGATTTTTCACATACCAGGAGGATGTGAGAATAATTTAATACAAGAAATTTATGAGCTTATAAATCCACCATTCACAGGAAGGGCAATCATAGATATGGTTAGATTTGTGGCATACATCCATAGTTTCATAATTCTCATGACTTCTGATCCATGATGTACATCTTGAGGTCAGTGGCTGTGACTGTATTGAAGTTGAACAGTAATTCTTGTGTTTACTGTCATAGCCTCATCTCCATCCAGTTCTATCTTAGCAGAGCTCTCCAAGCCTAGCTCAGAATTAGAGTACATACTGGTCTTGCCATGTTTATAGAACTCTCTCAAAGCTGTTCCATTTAATCTAGTGTGATGGGTTGAATGAGAATGACCCCCCCCCCCATAATCTTCTATGTTTGAATGCTTGATTCATAGTTGGTGGAATTGTTTGGAGAGGAATTAGGAGATGTGTCCTTGGGGGTGAGCTTGGAGGTGTCAAAAGCCTACACAACAGGCCCAGTTTCTTGCTGTTGCTTTTGTTTTGGATCAAATGTGAGCTCTCAGCAATTGATCCAGTGTCATGCCTGACTCGGGGCTATCACACTCCTTACTTTGATGATTGTGGACTCACATTTGGAAACTATAATCAACCCCCTGATTAAATGTTCTCTTTTATGAATTGCCTTGGTCATGGTGTGTGTTCGCAACAATAGAATAGTAGCTAAGATACCTAGATAATCACTTACCAATTTCCACATATACATGTGTCTGTATTAATAAGGCCCCCACAAATACTTTATTATTATTCCCACACTCCATGACTTTACACATGCCTTTGCTTGTAATCAATTCTCTTTTCTCTAGTTACTGGAAGCTCATCTGATATCTGAGTCCAGATAAATCTTCATGAAGAAGTTATCTTAGGCCTATTCCCTGTACTTCTTATTCTGAATACTGTTTAAATTTATGACTTATCATAATATTTAACAATCATGTTGCTTGAATAGTTTATTTTTTATTTTTAAAGCTGAGGTTTAAATTTCAAAGGTAGAGAAAATTTATGTAGAAGATTGTAAGTCTATATATTCTGTTAACATGTGGGCTATGCTTGATTGATTGGTTACATCAGTATCTTTGGAAAAATAGATAAATATATAATTGAGATCTGGCATTATGGCATCCTATTTGACTTATATATATTCAGTGGTAAAGAACAAATTTGAGGTCAAACCTCAATAATTGATCTTTTTCATAGAAATTTCCAAAATTCCACACAATGTCATAGAAAAAAAAATAGACTTTGAAATAAAACTGGTGGGCTTTAGTATTGACTCAGCTGATTAATAACAGAAGTAAGTTCTAGGTGGGCTCTTTTCCTGTCTAAACTTTATAAAATAATAAATCATAAATAACAATCACACATGCCAGTGCCTATGGTAATATTTCAATATGAGTAATTCCTAAGAATAAATCATGTCATATATTTCTACAAAACGAAAAGAACACAGCACTCTGCCTTTCAATGTAATGTATTTGACTATTAATACTTCTTTGTACTTTGATCACACTGCTTTGTTCAATATTTAACAATAGACCATAAGCCAATAGAATATGGTTGTTTCCCAATAGTCCTAATACTGACTAAAAAAGTCATAGCATTAATGAAGGTTGCAGTGGTCCTTGTAAAGATCTTTGACAGACAAACAACACACCTGTGAGCTCTCAATTACGTTGAGAGCTGCTCGGGGTCTTAAGTAAAACTATACAAATTTCTAGAACATGAAGTGTCTTTAAGAGAGAGACATTAGTATGTGGTTTTGTTTTGATCTTCTGAGAAGAATTTGTCTTTTAAAATGTTTCCAGAAGATTTTGTTTTATAATATAAATAGCACTCACCATATCCCTACTGTTTGGCTTGCTTAGTTTACATAATTGCCTAATATATTTGATAACTGAACATATTTATGCTAGTTTTGACTACTTTAGCCTATTCAAAGCAAAAAACAAAGAAAGAGACATATTATTTCAAGACAATTTTTCTCATTTGCCTTTAGGCTGAACACCTGTATACTTGTTTTCTTACAGATATTTTGGTATATTCTTGTAGTTGCTAATGTAAATATCCCAATAAAATAAAAACCTAACATCATGCAAAGAACACAAAGAATAGTCAAGTTAAGACTGACTAAGAATGTTGGGTACATGTTGTGAGCCAAGGCACTGCTTGTTAACTTAAAGTCCCCCAACTGTTTCCATGCACAAGGGCAACAGAGTGATAGTAGCAACTGACATGCATGGCACCTGCTCTGTGCAAAGCTCTGGATAAACATTTGGAAAGCTTTGTCTTCTTAGCATCACAAAGACTAGGATTTTCCTCTCTGTGTACATAAGATCTAGAGAGGAAACACAGTTTATCTAGTATTACCATTATATTATATGTCTCAATTCAGTCTATTACTCAGTTTGAATGAAGCATACACAGACTAGATCTGCACTCATAAGAAGGAATGCATGGCTTTGATTCTTGCAGAGGAAAGTAGCCATGCAACTCATTTCCTATCATCTTTTATAAAAATATGTTTATTAAGGTGCTCTACTTATAGTCTTGCTCTTATCTGAAGACTGTCATCTTCGAATGCTAAAATATCAGATGATTTCATTAAATTACCCGAGCATTAAAACAAATACTTTGATCAACTTAGATATAGTTATCTTGGTATAGACACACTATCTATAAACACGCTCTCTAGCTCTCTCTGTCTGTCTCTGTCTCTCTGTCTGTCTCTGTATATCTCTCTATGTGTTATGTATAGATATGTTATACGTTAGAGTACAGTACTCTAACACTAAGCTATATCACAAGCTCCCTGTTTTTAAATCTGAACTTCTCTAAATATAAAATTGTTGGAGTGCTAACATGACACTCTAAGTAGAAAATTACAGAGCTGACCTCATAAAATGCCTCAGAGCCAAAAGGCAGATTCACCAAAATATTGTGTAAAATTCCCTGCAGTTTATGTATATAAAGTATGTGTGAAGCATAAATGACTTTCATTTAAAAAATAGAGTCCCATGCTCCAAATAACTAACAATATATACACAACTATTCCAAAATATGAAATAATATAAAATCCGAAATATTTCTAGTCCTATGTGTATGTGTGTAGACGTCATAATTGGAAAGACATTTCTAATATAATATTAATTAGATATTAAAGTTCCAACTGTCTCCTCCTTTGGTTGTATTTATGAATGTTGTATGTGCATATGTATATATACATACCAAAAATACATAATAGCTCTTATTCAGGAGGAAGACAAATGGTTCGGGCATGCCTCCTATCTATGAATAGAATTTTCTTATATAGATCATACCAAAATTTTTTTATTTCCTGGTTGTAGTTGAAGTGTATATTGGATAGACTGATATAATTGAGTCCCTATAAAAATCAACTCAACTATTTTAGTCAAAAGCATGCAAATTAATAGATGTGATTATGTTTAGATCATGTTTATACCAAGCAAATTAACAATAAATATTCAATTACCTAATGTTCCTAAACAAAGACTTTAAGGCACATTACATCCTTGAATCAGTCATGGATAGAAACACTAACAGATACCAATACTCATAAAAAGTATTTAGATTTAAGAACACCCCATAAGATAATGGCCAAACACCATTTCATTTCATCATTCCACTATCATTTAGGATTAGAAGTGATACATTGTAATTGAACTTTGGTTACTTTGTGGATTCCTTCTATCTTCCACCCTTCTTCATCCCCTTTCCATTCTTTCAATCCCCTAACACTAGATAGGGGAGAAAAGAGGATGAAGGGTAAAGAGGGCAATATTATCCTTAGACTACTTCCTGATGATTAGAGGCATTGAGATCTTTAGGGCAAGTTTGATCATTGCTGTCAGGATATTTAATTTCTTCTTGTTGTTGTTTCTTCTTTGCCCATGACTACTTAACAAACCATGATCAACACCAAAGGATGGCAACCAACAAACTACAAACAACCACCATGTCTCATGGAGCCCTAGTATTTATATACCCTCTAGAAAGTTCCCAGAATTCCAAATATCACACAATTGCAGAAACTATCTATAGCTGGACTAATCACATCCTAACCAGAGCATGAAGCAAATCCTAATCAGCTGCTGTGGACAATCTGAAGCAGCCCCATTTCCCATACCTGGGGTTAAAACAAAAATATACTCATAAAATTTTTTTTTTTTTTTTTTTTTTTTTTTTTTTTTTTTTTTTTTTTTTTTTTTCTTTTTTTTTTTTTTTTTTTTTTTTTTTTTTTTTTT
>NC_034596.1:113223502-113245325 GCF_900095145.1 Mus pahari | reverse complement strand
CATTCCTCTATTGAGGGACATCTGGGTTCTTTCCAGCTTCTGGCTATTATAAATAAGGCTGCTATGAACATAGTGGAGCATGTGTCCTTATTACCAGTACTCATAAAATTTTTGTATTTTTTGAAGAAACCAAAATGCCAAAATTGTCCCTACAATACATGCTTATGTTTCTTTTGATGTTTAATGTGGTTCCTTGAATAATACATCCACTAGAAGTTTAACAATTTAACTTTCATGTTTAATAATATCAGTAAATACTTCATCATATTTGAAAATGAGAATTTAATTCATATAAGAGTCTCTGCCTGGGCTTTAACATAATAGTCATTATTACACCTAGAAACTCACAACTGGGTTTTATTTCCAAAACACATCTATTTATTCAAAGAGAAATGTCTCAGAGATTTTAATTAGATAGTGATGATTAATGAGATGTATGAAGAATTTTGGTATTCTTTAAGTCAGCATCTTAAAGAGATCTTTTCATGATAATTTATATAATTAAAATTAATTTAAGCTGGGCATGGTGGCACATGACTGTAATCCCAGTATTCGGGAGGCAGAGGCAGGAGGATTTCTGAGTTCGAGGCCAGCCTGGTCTACAAAGTGAGTTCCAGGATAGCCAAGGCAGAGAAACCCTGTCTCGAAAACAAAACAAAACAAAACAAAACAAAACAAAACAAAAATTAATTTAAAAGAACATAGACAAACATTTTAAATTTTATCTGAGGATAGGGAAGGGATTTAAATTGCCTGACAAAGAATTTTGTCACTGTAGAAAAATAATTGGATAGGCTCAGCTTTAAGATGTGTACATTTAAAGTAACTAAGGAGTTTAAAATGTTGCTTTGTTTTTCATTAAACCTGACATTTAAATATTGAAAATAATATATTGAAGCAATTATCACTTGCATACTGCATCTTTCCTCTGAAATAAAGTGTAAAAAGTCTTATACTTGGCTGAGTTGTTGAAATGGTGAACTAATAGTGTAAAGAACAGGTATGTTTGTTGATTATTCTATACATCGTATTTCAGGGAAAAATATCAAAGGTATTAAGTAGATAAAGTTATAATATAGCCCTGAGTATGCTTCAGAAGAATTAGAGATAAACTTACTCAAACTTTAAGTGATTTGCATAAGGAAAATATTAAAAATTTAAAAAGATTGCCTTGTAGTTTTCATGTGGGAGAATCAGGCATAGAAATTTTAAGGAGTCAAATATCACAAAATGAATGTCAGATAAAGATGATTAGAATTATAGCCTGATGTCAATCAAATACAATTCCATTAGCCATCATCTGAATCTCTAGACTTGTAAACATCAAGCTAGACCAACAACATAGGGTTAGTGGTTCAGTGACCTCCATGCTACTGAATCCCATCCCTATTGTCAAGGGTGCTCTGTAGGCTGAGGTTAGTGATTAGCATAGTCACTTGGAAACACAACTGTGTTAATTAACTTCATTCAATAAATATTTCAAATTGATTCTGCTTCACATGTCTGACTTTTCTCAATGGTTCATTCACAGTCACCTGTAGTTTTGCATTCATGTTTTTGGTTTAATTATAAATTTCTTAGCTATAATGAAGTGCCAAGAAAGAATAAAATAGCTGTGTAAATCTATATCCTTCTTTCCCTGTGAAATAAAATTAAAGGATATTTCCCCCTAATTGTCTTTATTTTTAGGGTTGACTATAGAACATTCTTTTTCCAGTTATGAAATAGTGCCTGAAAATCATCTCTGTAAGCATGTATGTTACATACACAAAGCTCTTTACCCAAGTATTACATCATTTTAAGTCATCAAAAAATTAGCAAGTTTGAGCCAAATAACCATATAGTGTCCTAAAATTTCCATGTACATGTCCTAGATAAAACACTTATGATTTTACTCCCTCTCAATAAAAAGTAATCCTCTACAGTGCAAACCTTATTTCTACTGACAGTAAACTTAATTCAGAAAGCTGTCATAATGATATTAATGTTTTGAAGCAAAGCACCATATACTAATCAAAACAGTCCTATTTAGACTCTGTACATTCTGACAGGTTAATTTTTGTATGCCTCATTTTTATTCATAAAATACAGATATTAATTGATAAATTGCCAGAGAAATTAAAGATTTTTCTACTGAGCTTCTCTGTTTATCTTCTTGGAGTCTCTTTGGGTTGTAGAAATTAAGATGATTGTTGGAAACATGACAAAAATCTATTGCTTAAGCTTGACACACAGCATGTCATAGTCTTGCCATCATCACTCTTTCTGTCTTTCTGTTCATACACTTAAACCTTACAAAAACAAAGAAGTTTTTATATTTCATTCCATCCTAGTCCACTGCCTTCACCCACGGTGCCCGAGAGTTCATACTTCTCATACCCATCTCTGCAATCTTGGGTGTCAGGACTAGCTGCTCACATTTACTTCATGCTTATGATACATAATGCACTTTTCTAAGAGATTGTTCATTTTTCATTAATTGATAAATGTCTCAATCCTCTTTTTTTTTTTTTAACATGGGGAATTGTTAGTCCCCCAACTAGGAATGATAGATCTGAGATTTACATCCACTTAATTTGCCTTCAGACCTTACCTCATAACATAATAACATTGTGATATATTGATTTTAACTCCAGGAAACCTTCAAGGTCATTAGTACTGTCCATTCCAACTTTTCTCTTCCTTATTTACCCCTAACCTCTCTAAAGTCATACTCTTACCTCCATCAATTCTAAATTCTAGTGTTCTGCTTTTTTTTTTTTTTTATGTTTGGTAATACCTCTCTGAAGACTGTATCCTGACTCATATTTTATAGTTTCTGTATTATCTAGTAAAATGCAATTCACATGTTGAACTCTCTATAAATATTGGTTATATGAATTTACCAGGGAAGAAATGAAAAGATAGTCCAAATATATATCACAAAAGAATTTGAAACCATTTCAATAATCTGCTTAGCCACTTTATATTTTGAAAAACATGATTATTCCAACTGGGGATTTATTTCTTTACAAATGTATTTTTTTCTTATGACTTGGAGTTTAAAAAGTGAGTAATTATTTGAACATTTCAGAGTCAAAATAATTCATTCAGTTGACTGAATTCTTTGATTTTTTTTTTTTTTACAAAACCATATTACAGTATTCAAAACTATTTTTCCATGTATCTCGCTGAACTGTGCTTACTGTAAAAAAGCTAATTAAAGTAGAAATCATTGTTTATAGTAATGACTATATCAATATGGCTGATCTTTCTTTGAGATGATCCAAAAGTATTTTGCATTTGTGCATATATTAGCTCATTTATATAAATATCCTGTTTGGAAGGGGAAATATTAATTATGTTTAAAAAATAAGCTAACATAGTTATTTAAAATATCTTAAGATAAAATGGTTTTAATATATTATTTAGAGGCAGTTTACTTTAATTCACTCAATTTCTTGTGTTTAATGAATGGGGAGACATGAGGCATTTTTTGGGGCCATTAGGACATATTTCACCTCTTTTTAAAAATATGTTTGCATTGTAGTTTATTTGGATAGTTGGGCATTAGAAATTTTATTAATAACAATAACCACAATTCTTAAAATATTTATAACCACCCATTAGATGTGGAATTTAAGATGCATCCCTTATTCTTTCAAACTCAAAGTTATACTTACATGGGCAACATTTCCATAATAAACAAGATAGTTAATGTGGGTTAATATAAAGTTATAGAATTTAGAGAAAGGATTCTAGGGGGAATTCAATGCCAGAATTGTTCTTTTCCTTTTTGTCTTTTAAGTTGTGTAATCTATAAACATGTGTCATACCTGAAAAAGAAGTATAAAAGCTAATTATCCAAGGTACAATTTCACAGTACTCAGAGGACTGGAACACCTTTTATGAATGACTTTGGAATGGATTTTCTTAAACTCATAAATGGTCCTTCTCTTAGTAATTTAGTGATGAAATCATGATTGTTAAATGCAGTATGGATTGTCAATAGCAGAATAGCTCTCTAATAAATTATGCAGGAAATAAAATCAAGCTAGAGACCCAGGTGGGCATGACAGCTATGAGGAGCTAGGAGAGAAAGAGGGAAAAGGAAGGAGGATCAACACACACACACGCACACACGCACACACACACACACACACACACACACACACGAGAGAGAGAGAGAGAGAGAGAGAGAGAGAGAGAGAGAGAACCTTTTCATTATCAGGTAGTCATTTTATTGATTTTGATTTTGGTGGCTTCCTTGCAATTCTTCCTACATGAGCAAACAAAATGCTTGTTTGGTCTGCCCCTGACCTGAAACAAAACAAAACATTCACCCAAAACCAACATTGTTTTCTGAGTAGATAAGCACACTTTAAAGTGAGTTACTCTACAATTAGGATGGCATTACATTTCTTACTGCTGTTTGTTTAACTGGTGGCCTTGAACTTACAATAGAATATTCAGAAGTGAGTATGAGAAAGGTAGCAAGGAAAATTGAAAGCAGGGCTTTCTGAGACAATGCTCATCCCCCCTCAGACCTTTCAGAGGCTCAGCTCACTTTCCATTTTGGTCACTGTTGCATCGGTGCACCTTGAGCATACTGCCCACATATAAACAGATAACTATCCCTTGCTTACTCTTTGTACAATAAAATGATGTAACATTTTCAGTAAAAGACATAAACAAGTGAGTTTGCCCTTGTCAGGTGTAACCCTGTAAAGACTAACACTGGTCAGTCTTGCAGAATCCTCAGACTGACCCTCCCCTCAAGTTTAAATAAAGCCATTCATTTTAGTTTTAAGCCCAGTGAAGAGGGAAAAAAAGCTTCTCCAATATGTAAAAAGACAATATAAACCAGCAGAGCTTGTCAATTGGAACCTACAGGCAGAGGAGTATTATAATATTGTTTTCCCAGGAGACAGTGACTAAGGCACGCACACACTGACCATCCCCGAAAAGAGGTAAAGAGAGAGTGAAATGGCTCAACGTACACACACCCCGCTCCATACCGGGGACGAGTCTCCGAGCTGCGGCGTGTGCTCTCGGAGAGCCAGGCTGAAGCTGACCGCCCCCACGGCCACGCTGGACACCCCCAGCCCTATCTCCAGCACAGAGAGCACCAAAAGGCTCCCAATGATCTGGCCGCTGGTGCACATTCTCCTTGGGTCATCATTCCTTCCAGCTCAGAGATGTAAGCTGATCATCTACCTTCTTTCTTCCAAAGTCCTCCTCAGCCCTTTCCGCCCCCTACCACAGTCCAGCTCCTCAAACTTTTCTTTCTTCACCAGCAAAACATTATCCACAAGGTCTGGATTTTCAGAACCAGAGAACCATTTCCGTGGCTAGGCCAGAGAAGACAGAGCTAATCCAGTCTGTGGCGCGTTCACACAGGGACTGTGAGCGATGGGTGGGAGTCCAGAAGCTTGTATTGAGGAGCCAGGCTCTGGAGAGCGGACCCTGGATCTGAAGCCTTTCAGTGTCGGAGGCGCAGTCCAGAGTTCTGCTGTGTCTCTGCTCTGCGCCCCCAGGAGCCTTCCGCACCTCTCTGGCTCCCTTCTCCTTCCAGGCGGAGGAACCAAGCTTGATTTCCTAGTAATAAAGGGAAGCTGCTCACAACCCCTCTCCGCCTGTCCTCTCGCCTTCCCTCCTTTGTTTTCCTGTCTGCGCAAAGTGCTTCTGTGAGTCTCTAGGTCTCTAAGCAGAGCGGGTGGATGGTATTCAGCACCACGTTCCTAGCACTTGCTGTGTCGCCAGAAAAAGCGACCTTGTCTGATGGCCTCTTTCCGTCTGGATTTTTTTTCTCGTTGTCGTACTCCTCTCCTCCCCCCCCCCCCAATCTGATTCTCTCTCATTGCTATGACCTCATTGGGGTTTAGAGGCTAACGGAGGAGGAGGGAGAATCCTGATGTATTTGTGGGTCTAGGACCAATACTCTTGGCTGACCTCTGATTCGCCCCGCCCCTGGACCCAACCTCAGGATCTTAAACAACTCTACTCAGTTCCTCTTGGGTTTCTGCCTCAGCCAGGAGGGGAGGCTATGCTTGGACCTTTTATCCATATAGGCTCATTCTATGCAAAACTTTCCTCTACATGTACTTTTCTCTGCTTCAGGAGCAGAGAGCAAAGGAAAGCCAAGTGCACTGAAATAGAGAGAAGCCAGACCCCTGATTATACAAAGATTTGAGGGGACCCTCATTGGAGGACTCATCTATACCAGTGAGCCCAGACTGGAGCCTGCTCTTTAAGAGAGAGGGTCCACTCTGCTATTACTACCTTGTACCTTCCTATCCCAGAGGGAAGAAGCTGTCTGCTAGAGGCATATTTTCCTTGATAGCTACACACCCACACATCCTGATAGGCATAGTCAGAAGCAGCATGACAGAGACCCTGTGTTGTTATCTCATTTCAGTAGAGATACATATACTTAAGTAATACACCAGGACAAGCATTACTTATAAATGGAGAAAAAGTCTGACCTAGTACATAACTCATTTTGACCATCTTCAATTCTTCTGAATCATTATGGAAGGGACTCAAGCGTGAGCTGTGTAATTTTGTTGCTCTCTCTGATGAACTTTGGGAGTCTAGATATAGTGGAATTGCTTATATTTTACTGATTCCTCCCCGCCCCCAGGAAACATCTCAAGGTATTCTACTGAAAATATTCTGGATGAGTTCTGAGGTATGGATTCATCAACCATCTTTCTCAAGAACTGATTCTTCAGTTAGAGATGGGTTGAAGGGAAATATAGACAAAGGGGACCACAATATGAGGACATCTTTGCCTCTGCCCACATCCAGACAAATACACAGTAAGCACCTTTGGGACTGCATAATGCATTTTTTATTTTCAAGATCCAATGTAAGGAAACAGAAGGCCCAATTCTGCCCCAGGAGTGTCAGTTTTACCTTTAAATATTTGATTCAGAACAGGCTTAATAGCTTAACTTCTACACTCTCATTTCTTTTTTATGATATGCTTATTTTTACAAGTTTTAGGATGTGAGAACAAAAAATTAAAGAAGGATTGCAAGTTATTAAATGTTAAGGAATTTTCAGCTATTGTGATATTTGAAGCACAACTTATATAAGTGATGTTGACTGATAATTAGTGATGTTCCTTTCCACTTCTCAAAACCTTTTCCCCCAGATAACCAGTTTCCAGAATTTCTCAAGCAGTTTGTGGATTTAAAAAAGCAATATTTATGATATTTAAATATTGTATAAATCAAACGTAAACAGAAATGAGACATCTATGCTGCTTCACTTGTGGTTTGAATTTAGCTACTTTGTTTTGTCTTTCTAGTTTTTATTCTTTTGGAGGAAGAAAACAAGTTATGATCATCAAAAGGTATTAGTGTAGTTTTCTGTGGAAAAGAATTACCCTGGGAGAGAATTATAGTGAACACTCACTTGATGCTAACCATATAGGAGTTTTAAAGGAACAAAGAAACATATCATCTTTTGAGTTTGATTGTTCATTTCTGATGAAGATGATCATTTGAAACCAGTTATTTCAGTATCTAAAACTCTAGTCATATACCCAAATATAACCGCCCTTGATAGATTCTGGATCACTTGTATAAAACACAAAACTTCTGAAAATCACAATTAAACCAGAACAGATTAAATCTATGAGTAGCTACAGTTGAGTTAAGATCAAACAAATATTTTAGGAGTGATATATGAAAACAATTACTATCTACAGAAGAAATTAATTGTCCTGTTTCGACTACCAACATTTACAATACCTTTTCTTTGGCACTAAGCATATTTTACATTTTCAAACAATTTAAAGAGTTTCCTAAAGTGGTCCCAAATACTTTTAAAATTTCTTCATTCTCACAAAAATCAAGAACAAAAAGAGTTCAAGCTGAAAAATTATTATTCTTATCATTATCTCTCAAAATCATGTCAAAAATAATTATAACATTAAACTATAAACCAAGATAATTTATATAAAATCCATTCTATCTAAATTCCAGTGCATTCACAATCCAGGATTTAATTTTTCTTACATCACAGTACAACCAGAAGTATTACTCATGAGATCCATTGAGAAGGCTCAACACTTCTTTATATTTAATAAGAGCAAAACACAAGCTTGGTACCTGCTGTCTTGTGTACGATATAAATGAATGACCAGGCGTGGTGTTGCACACCTTTAATCCCAGCACTCGGGAGGCAGAGGCAGTCGAATTTCTGAGTTTGAGGCCAGCCTGGTCTACAAAGTGAGTTCCGGGACAGCCAAGGCTACACAGAGAAACCCTGTCTCGAAAAACCAAATAAATAAATAAATAAAAATAAATGAATGTACAGGTAACATAAAAATAATTCTAAAGCTCCTTAACTAATAACTCTTTATGGTCTTTCTATTTAAGGATCTTAAAGTTGCAAAGAAGCATTCAAAGGTACCTCTTTGAGTAAAAGTTCACTCCTCAGCCTGTGACTGGACATGAAGGAACTTAGGTCTTCAGGGGTATAATTTTGAATGGAATGTTGGGGTCTCAACCGTTCTTTTTCTTTTCCTCCCCTTGTCCTGGCTATCACAAGGTGAGCAGATCACTCTGCATATGCTAGCTATTAAGATGTTCCACCTCACCACAGCCTAAAAAGCTATATGACTGACTAACCATTGAACCATGAGATGAAATAAATCCCTTCTTTTTAAAGTTGGATTCACTCAGATAACTTGTTATTATAACAGAAAATTGGCCAATATTCACTCCCACTTAATGTAATGATACACAATGGCAAAATGATAATGGTAGTTACTAATGCAGGGTGTTACTGCAAAGTCCTTAATTAATACAAACCCTGTGTCAACCTAACAAACTAGAAACACTAGAGAATTACTAAAAAGAAGAATTCCCTTCATCAGTCTGGTCTGTACGCATAGATTGTGGGAGCATTTTCTTGTCTAGTGATTTATGTGGAAGGTCCTAGCACACTATGAGCAATGCTACTCCTGGGAAGGTAGTTCCGGGCTTTAGAAAGCATACTGAACAAAACATAGGGAGCAAGCCAGTAAGTAATGTTTTTCCATGTTCTCTGATTCAGATTCTGCCCCTAGGTTCCTTTCTTGAGTTCCTGCATTGGCTTACCTTTGTGATAGACTGTAACCTATAAGCCAAACAAACCGTTTTATTCCAAGTTGCTTTTGGTCAGTGTCTTTATCACAGTGACAGTGAAGAAAACTAGAATAATTCCTGAATTTTTCTTTTTTTTTATTAGATATTTTCTTCATTTATATTTCAAATGCTATCCCCTTTCCTAGTTTCCTCTCTGAAAGTCCCCTATACCCCCCTCCCCCTGCCCTGCTCCCCAACCCACTCACTCCTGTTTCCTGGCCCTGGCATTCCCCTGTACTGGATTCCTGAATTTTTTAAAGGATCACTTTTGATAATGGTTACATTTACGATGTTACAAGCACTGAACAGAATGGTCAATGTAGCCTAAACAATTAAGGAAAGAAACACCATAAAATTATTTTAAGTCATTTGCTGGTTGTAAAGTAATAACAGTTTACTTAATATTTTGATACCCATATTAATGCAGTTAGAAAAGACTGTAGTTATAATGAATTTGCTAAATAGACAGAAAAAGTCTGAATCTTCTTCTGATTTGACACTAATAAGCAGATGCAGTGAAACCAGAACTTATTCTTGCCTTTTATTGTCCTTTAGTGGCAATATCACTGAGAAGAGTCTTCAGCATTTGTCTTTATTACTTGGAGAAAATACAGTATATTACTGTGTTGTATTATACTTTCATTTATAGCTCAATTATCACCTGTTTATTATTGACCCTTAAACATGTGAGTATATTATATAAACTGATTTCTACTTTAACAAAGTGTATGGATTCTCTCACACCTAGTTATTATAAAGAATGGAACTGCATTAACTCATTCACTGTGTCCAAGACACATCCACTGTTTTGAAAATTTCCAGATACAGCACACCGGTTAGCAAAGGACTATCAGCCATGTAGCAAAGAAACAAGGTTTTCATCTTAGTTTTATGCCATAGGCATTTAACAATCTTATGGGCAGAGGGGTACCAGACAGAAAATGGTGGCCTTACATAATTTAGCAACTAAATAGCAGAGTTCTTGGGAACAAAGCCTTGTTCCCAGATTCATGTGCCACAACCTTAACCCCCAGAGGAATAGTATTGGTAGTCATGGCTTTTGGTGAACAATTAGGTTTAGAACGCTTGTATGGGTAGATCCTCTCTGAAGGAGTTAATACCTTTTCAAAGGAAAAAAAGACTATAGCTCACTTTCAGAATCTGAAGCAGAGAACATGGAGAAATATTACATACTGGCTTGCTCCTTAGGTCTTGTTCAGCCTGCTTTCTTATACAGCCAAGGATCACTTTGTAAGGATACAAGAAGACAACTATTTTCAAACTAGCAAGAGGAATTTACCACACATTAAGCTTAGACTTCTTAGCTTGAAGAATTTTAAGGAGGTGTTTAAGCCATGCAATTTATGGTGCATTGTCAGATGACCAACTGGTGATTATAAGATGGCAAATCCATTGAGCTGGCCAACATTTTAAGGGCTGAGTCTTGGAGATCAGAAGTGTGATGGAGACGATCTATAAGTCTCCATAAGTAATCCTTAGATCTCTTCCTAAATTCGTGGAGTATAATTGGAGGATACGAATCTATAATGTTACATAAAAATTATGAAGTGGTAATAGCCAATCTCCCCTCCCCCAAATTTGGAGAGGGCTATTAGTTTTAGGTCTAAAGACCTTAATCAACTACAAGTAGGATAGGTAAAGTAGAATAAACATACCATGGGACAAGTTAACCAAATTTCTAGAAGCCAGCAATAAATATTAAAACTTTAAAAGAAACAAAAAAGGGGGAAGACTATATGGGAATAAAAGCAAAATTCTAATACTAAAACTATATCCTCTAATACTAAAACTATTACAGGAAGAGGGAAAATTGAATATACTACATTGATAACATTTAAAAATCAGCCAAAACTAAGTGTAGAATTCTTTACCTAGAAATATGTAATAAAAATAAAAGGGAAACAGATTTTTTTTTTTTGGTTTTTCGAGACAGGGTTTCTTTGTATAGCCCTGGCTGTCCTGGAACTCACTTTGTAGACCAGGCTGGCCTCGAACTCAGAAATTCACCTGCCTCTGCCTCCCAAGTGCTGGGATTAAAGGCGTGTGCCACCACGCCCAGCTTTAGGAAACAGATTTTCTAAAGGAATTGTTGAGCATTATATGTGGAAACAATACCCTTTTTCAGTTACAATGTTTTAAAATAAAAAAAAAAACAGTATATTTTGGAGTTTATGGTATGTGTTCAAATAAAAATATGAACAAGCCAAAGTATGCTATAGCTATTATAAGACTAGAATGAACCCAGATTTCTGTGAGTCCTGATATTCTATCTATCTATCTATCTATCTATCTATCTATCTATCTATCTATCTATCTATCTATACATATACCATAGTGGAAGTAGCTTCAATAATTTAGAAGTGTGATTATAAGCTTTAGCCTAGATCAACTACTAAACAATGATAAAAATCATCATAAAAAAGAAGCCAAAGGGCAGTTAATATTAAGCTTTATTATATTGACCTAAAAGAAGAAAATAAAAGGTAAACAGAAGGAACAAGATGGAACCATTGATTTCTACCCAGATAAATAATCATAATTACTTTGGTGTTCTGATTACTCTAATTAGAAGTCACTGAAAGAAAAGGTCTTAGTAATAATGAAATGACTTATGTTACATGCCGTTGGTAGGAAGGCATGTTTAAATATAAATTCAGATAAATAAATAGGATGTGAATTCATTTTCAAGAGATTAATGTCCTTTTAGTTGTGCCTACTTTAATAAACAAACAAACAAACAAACAAACAAACAAACCATAAAATATGGACACACTTAAAAATGGTGGCATTAGTAAGGGTTGGGTGCCACTAAGTTGGCAATGACTCTCAACTGGCCTGTCATCTAACATCTAGTGTATTCATCAAAGACATATGGGTAGAGAACTCATGAAGGTCCCAGTGACATTAGCTTGCCACAGTCCTCGTGTTGGGCGACCTTTCAGCTGTCCTTTATCCATCCTACCTTTCACCAATCTGGAACTTGTCTGTCTATTAGAATTTTCCAAATGTGAATCAGGTACTGCCCTTTCATTTCACATCTGGACTATGCTCTATATGTTTGGTCTTAGCCATGTGTCCACAGAAGTCTGACTGGACAGAAGAAGCTTCTTCTCTGAAGGTGGACTAAGTCCCTTATTCTGTCAATAGACTTCATTCAGATCTGATCCACCATTGTCTGGAATGTCTAAAACCTGCTCTAGCCTCTTTAACATTTTGTATATAGTACATAAATTATACATTTTTATATAGATATATTTACTTTCTGATATGAGCCTTATCATCTGAGATTAATATTAGTAATTAAGATAGGAATGAAAGCATTGTTGATCTAGGACACATTATCAAAGAAAGTGGGATTATCTAGCAAATTGTTATCTTTGAAATTGGCATACCTGTGAATGTATACTTGCCTAATAAATTCTGATGTTGTAGAAAGAAAAAAAAATAAGTCTTGGGTATACAGAAGTAGGGTAGCTATAGTGATTAGCACATGCTTACTTAGAGAAAGGGAGGGGAGGGCCAATAATAATAATTCTATCTCTGTAGCTTTTACCTTAGGCCAAGGTGAAGGCTGTGTAGCACATGTGGCCATGGCAGAGGACACCATTCAGAAATCTATGGTCTGAATAACAAGAGAAAATTGTTACACCACTTGGAGTAGGGAATGCCTGGAGATTGAAAACAGAACAAAACAGAGTGTGAAATAGGTTTAAGGATATGAATTAGACCCAGAGCATTCCTACAGCAGTATTTAGAGCTCTAATACAATCAGAAATATTAATAGTTAAAAGAGAAAATATGGTTATTAGAGAAAACAGAATCAAAGATTATCACAACTATGTATGATGTTGTAGACATTGAAGCATGCGTGAAGAACCAACATAATTTAAACAGTATACCAAAAAGAGGAAAACATATCAAAAATCTAACTATAAAATAAATCACTTTTTGGAATCAGTAGTTACAGCTATCTTTGATGAAAAATGAGAAATTAGGAGGTAAAAATTCTCCAAGAAAATTAAATAAAAATTGCAAAGTTAAAAATATGATATTGAAAATTAAAAAGAATACACCAGAACAACTTCAGAGGTAGGCTCATAAAAGAAAAAAAGAAAGTCAACCTGTGTGGTGGTGCTGTGTGGTGAACAGTACCTTGGTGGTGGTGCTGATGTATAGTGTCTGTTTGGTACTGGTGAATAGTACCTATGTGGTGATCGCACTGTTGTATAGTTTGTTCCTATGTGGTGTTGTTGTTGCATAGTACCTATGTGGTGGTGTTGCATCGTGCCTGTGTGTTGGTGTTGCTGTTGTATAGGTCCTATGTGGTGGGGATATTGCTTAGTGCCTATGTGGTGGTGGTGATATATGTGTGTGTGGTCATGTGGTAGTGGTTGGGGGAACATTTAAGTGCATGCGAATGTCAAAAGTCAACATCCAGTGTCTTTCTCTAAAGCTCTACATTTTGTTTTTTGTAACAGGATTTCTCACTGAACCTGGAGCTTGTCATTTCAGCTAGACAGGGTGCCAGTGATTCCACCAGATCTGTCTATTTCCACCTGTCATGCTAATCCCTGTGCTTGTCTTGCAGACATGCACTGACATGCCCAGCCTTGATATGTATGCTGGAGATCTGAACTAAAGTCTTTATTCTTGCACGGCAAACTTTGTCTTGCCAAACTACCTCTGGATTGCACTCCTGAGTATGCAATGATATTAATAACTCTATTAAATTTATTAAAATGATGAAATAAACACTACAAATAATCAAGAGAAATTACTAAAAAGAATAATTAGAGGGTAAGGCCCAACTATACGTTTGTGCAAAATAAATACTTTAAGTAAAAAAGTAAATGTTAAAGTGAATGGAAAGGAAACAAAGATTTGGTTATCAATAGGTAAAATATAATCCCAAACCAAATTATTATAGACAGACATTGGTAAAATAAAAGGCAAACAACTAGCTCATCAGGTGGATGGCACTTTCTTTCTCTTGACCCTTCCTTGCAATGATTTTTGCCTCTCAGAATTAAAACCCTGTGTAGTAGCTACTCAGTCAGCATGAATTGGATATATTGATGGACTTTTTTTTTTTTTAATATTATTATTTTCTTTATTTACATTTCAAATGCTATCCCGAAAGTTTCCCATACCCCTCCCCCCACCTCTGTTCCCCTACCCACCCACTCCCACTACTTGGCCCAGGCCTTGCCTTGTGCTAGGTCATATAGAGTTTGGAAGACCAAGGAGCCTCTATTCCCACTGATGGCCGATTAGGTCATCTTCTGCTACATATGCAGCTAGAAACACAAACCCAGGGGGTACTGGTTAGTTCATATTGTTGTTCCACCTACAGGGTTGCAGCCCCCTTCAGGTACTTGGGTACTTTCTCTAGTTCCTCCATTGGGGACCCTGTGTTCCATCCAGTAGCTGGCTGTGAGCATCCATTTCGGTGTTTACCAGGCACTGGCATAGCCTCACAAGAGGCCGCAATATCAGGGTCCCTTCAGCAGTATCTTGCTGGCATGAGCATTAGTATCTAGGTTTGGTGGCTGATGATGGGATGGACTCCCGAATGGGGTACTCTCTGGATAGTCCATCCTTTCATCTTAGCTCTAAATTTTGTCTCTGTACCTATAACCTTTCATGAGAGTTATGTTCCTTATTCTAAGGAGAAATGAAGTATCCACATATGGTCATCCTTCTTGATTTTCTTCTGTTTTCCATAATGTGTCTTGGATATTCCAAGTTTCTGGGCTAATATCCGCTTATCAGTGAGTACGTATCTAGTGACTTCTTTTGTGATTGGGTTACCTCACTAAGGATGATATCCTCCAAATACATCCATTTGCCCAAGAATTTCATAAATTCATTGTTTTTAATGGCTGAGTAGTACTCTATTGTGTAAATGTACCACAGTTTCTGTATCCATTCCTCTATTGAGGGACATCTGGGTTCTTTCCAGCTTCTGGCTATTATAAATAAGGCTGCTATGAACATAGTGGAGCATGTGTCCTTATTACCAGTTGGAAGATCTTCTGGGTATATGCCCAGAAGAGGTATAGCAGGATCCTCCGGTAGTACTATGTCTAATTTTCTGAGGAACCGCCAGACTGATTTCCAGAGTGGTTGAACAAGCTTGCAATCCCACCAGCAATGGAGGAGGGTTCCTATTCCTCCACAACCTCGCCAGCATCTGCTGTCACCTGAATCTTTAATCTTGGCCATTCTGACTGGTGTGAGATGGAATCTCAGGGTTGTTTTGATTTGCATTTCCCTGATGGCTAAGGATGTTGAACATTTTTTCAGGTGTTTCTCAACCATTCGATATTCCTCAGTTGAGAGTTCTTTATTTAGCTCTGTACCCCATTTTTTAATGGGTTTATTTGAGTTTTTGGAGTCCAGTTTGTTGAGCTCTTTGTATATATTGGATATAAGTCCTCTATCAGATTTAGGATTGGTAAAAATCCTTTCCCAATCTGTTGGTGGCCTTTTTGTCTTGTTGACAGTGTCTTTTGCCTTACAAAAGCTTTGCAGTTTTATTGATGGACTTTTAACTAATAGAACAGGGCAAAGTGATGGGATTTCCTCTCATGACTAGGCTGCTGCTTCTCAACTCTTCATTGCATGCTTTTTTCCCCCAATTTTTTATTAGGTATTTACTTCATTTATATTTCAAATGCTATCCTGAAAGTCCCCTATACCCTCCCCCTCCCTGCTCCCCTACCCACCCACTCCCACTTCTTGGCCCTGGTGTTCTTTTAAAAGTAAGCTTTTGTGTGGGGAGGTTCACAAGAGCAGGAATTGAGGGTGGGTTTAAACCGTCAGTCCCTGAGGAATTAGCACCCTCAGCCCAACAATGAATGAAGGACCAATCTTGCTAATAACCACTTGATTAGCATAAGAACACTTTTTGACAAGTGAAGGGTTACCATGCTCACCCATCTAATAGATACACTGATTTTAAAAGAAGACCCAAGTGTGCTGCTCCTGTGATTCTGATCTTCATATTTCCAGATAATAAATTTTGCTTAACAAATCTCTCTCTTTTGCCATAGTAATTTATGGACATGAACTATAATTATAGGACATGAACTCTCACAGGTAAACCTCAATAGCTAGATGTTTGCTGTGTACATTCCTAATAACAGAACTTCAGGCATGCGAGGGAAATGATAGAATTAAAAACAGAAACATAAAACTATATAGTTGTATTTGGTAATTTTTGATAGTCAGTAGATGAACAAATGGGAAAACAATCAACAAAGACATAAAAGATCTGTACACACTATTAAGCAAACTTTAGAAGTCTGTTTAACAAGCACTCTATTTCTGTATTTTATATCCTTTTTTCTTTTCTTTTTCTCTTTAGTTTTATTCGAGACAGGGTCTCTTTATGTACCCTTGGCCATCCTGGAACTTTCTCTGTAGTCCAGGCTGGCCACAAAATCATAGAGGTACTCTTATCTCTGCCTCCCAAATGCTAGGATTAAAGGCATGCACCACCACTGTCAAGCCATGCATTTTCTATCTTAATGAGAATAAAAATCTGGATATAAAGGATCATTGAAATGATGAGCTTTGCACAAATCTTATAGCCAAAAGAAGATAATTTTTTTCATCCTTTAAAGATTTCTGATACTCCCATGACCACGTTAAAATTAGTGAAATATTTAACAATTATTTCCATTATGTACTTTATATAACTGAGTAATCTTTTACATAATTATTTAAAAGAGAAAGAAATCGATGAGAATAAGCTGTTAAGTTACATTAACCAAAGGGAAAAGTAGATTAACTTAAAACACTAGAGCTAAAGGGGCTGGGCATAACTTTCTTCTTAGATCCTCCCCATGTTTAAATCCTTTCTGCCATGTATCTGATCTCTTCAACTTTTTGAAAGGCAGGGAATAACTTGAATTCATAAAATGTCTAAACAATAAGCTAACATGGTGTATTTATGAATTTAATCCAGTTTTCTAAGTTTTATGTATAACAGAGAACAAGTATACCAAACTATTTTATTTATAATAACTATTCAATAATTTAAAATCATATATGTGTCTTGCATTCATAGATGAAAATTTCAAGCCTGAGGAGATGTTGTAAAATGGTTCCAAGTCTTAGCGTGTCTTTAGTGCTATTTTCCTCTAAAGTAAATATCTCATAAATAAATACAGAATAACCGAACAAAGTTTAAGAGATCTGATTAGAACCATCTATTAGAAGATATCTGTATTACCTTACATTTCTCTAAATGTTACTTGCTGGAAATGCTTTCATTTTGAGACACACTCTGAGCCATCATTTCATTCTGAGTTTTTACTCAATGGACATCCTGGAGTGGGTTTTTTTCCCTCTCTGTGGACTGTCTTGTTCCTCAGTCTTGTATTTGTACAGTTAGTTTCCTTGTAATTCAAGGACAGGTTCATTCATTTATCATTATCCTAGACATTATTCATTTAGACTTTATTTACTGAATCTAATTACAAAACAACAACATGATTACTTAAAGACATTGCCATTTAAAGACAAAAAGAAAAAGGAGAATTATAATTTGAAAAAGTTATACATTTATGAGTTTTATTTTTATACATTAGTAGCTGGAAATAATGCCTCAGAAAAATTCACAGTGTAATGAATAGGTAATTTCATACCTTAAATATAATAACAATTATAATTACAATATTTAAAAATTCTAAACTAGTAGTAAACAAACACTACAATTAATTAGTACTCCATTGTACCAGAAATATTTATTCTAAGATGACAATTAACATCATTAGAAAAAAATGAAGTAGCAATTCTTATAAATACAATGAGGATAAATGGGTATACCATAAAATATATTTAGCAATAATATTACCTAAGCTATTAAAATGATAATTTTTGAGTCAATAATTCAACTTTTGAATTTTCTCACAGGTTGATGATACAGATCATTTTGCACAGAGGAATATTCATTATAATATTATTCCTTGAAAAAATTAAAATCAGTATAACTTCTCAAGAAGTAATGATAAAAGTAAGAGTAATGAATCTATCAGATACATAATCGATAGGCATTTAATCATCAATTTTCAAAGGCTTATTTAGCTATGGATACTTTAAATTCAAATAAGTAAAAAAAATGCCACAATTTTCTTTGAAAACGTACATAAAAAAATTCTGCAACAAACTATACGATAATTTTATCAGTGCTTTTAGAACTGCTTTGGAGTTCTTTATCTTTATACTTTCTGTATTTTTCAATTTTTATGTAATAATACTTAATATTATTAAGTAATGCTTGCTACAGCAGCATACACACAAAATTCAGAATATGGAGGTTAGCATGGCCCATGAAAAAAGGGTGAAACACAAATTCATGAAGCATTCCATAGTTTTAAATTTTCTGTTAGTGAGTTCCCTCAGGATTAATTTCTTTTGTAGGGAATGAAAGGTAGTGGTAAGATTGAACCCAGGTCATTTTTATCTTAGGCAAGTACGGTACCACTGAACTACACCCTGCAGGCATATTTGATGTCATGTATCTAGTTTTCCACATTGTCACAGAGATGCAATGATATGGTGTAATGTTTTAAACATCCAATGGTGATTATTTCTGAATCAATTGTTTCACTGAGAGTAGCAAGATAAAGACTGTTTCAATTGTGAAAATATATTTGTATGAATCCTTAGTTAGAAAAAAAACATGATAGAAAAAGAAACCCACACAGCCCAGTAGACTGAGGTTATGTGATGTTGATGGGGAAATCTCAATAGTTCCAGAGATCATTATGTTTAAATTTAACTCAAGATATATTAATTTGGGGGAATTAAAATTATATTATATTGTTGTTCTTCCTATGGGGTTGCAAACCCCTTCATCTTCTTTAGTTCTTCCCCTAACTCCTCCATTGGGGTTCCTGTGCTCAGTCCGATGGTTGTCTGCAAGCATCCACATCTGTATCAGTAAGGCTCTGGCAGAGCCTCTCAGGAGACAGTTTATATCAGGCTCCTGTCAGCAAGCACTTCTTGGCATCAGCAATAGTGACTGGATTTGATGGCTGCATATGGGATGAATCCCTAGGTAGGGCAGTTTCTGGATGGCCTTTTCTTCAGTCTCTATTCCACCTTTTGTCCCTGTACTCCCTTAAGACAGGAACAATTCTGGGTTAAATTTTTCTAGAAGGGTGGGTGGCCCCATCCCTCAACCAGGGGCCATGCCTAACCTTTCTATATGGTTTCTACAGGTTTTCTCTCCCCTTTGTTGGATATTTCAGCTAATGTCATCCCTATTAACAACAATATCAGATGTCTCAGAGCTCCTAGGGACTAAACCATCAACCAAAGAACACACATGGAGGGATCCATGACTCCAGCTGCATATGAGCAGAAGATGGCCTTATCTGGCATCAATGAGAGGGAAGGCCCTTGGTCCTGTGAAGGTTTGATGCCCCAGCATAGGAGAATCTAGGGCAGTGAGGTGGGAGTTGTGGTTGGGTAGGCGAGCACCCTCATAGAAGCAGGGAGAAGATTGGTGGGATAGGAGGTTTGTGGAGGACAAACTGGAAAGGGGATAACACTTGAAATGTAAATGACTAAAGTAACCAATAAAAAAATAAAAATAAGATAAAATAATCCACAGTAATTTGTAAAAATTATAAAATATTTTTATCTCAGAAAGAAAACAATATGTTTAGAATATTTTATTATTATTATTATTATTATTATTATTATTATATTGATTCTATTTTTATAGTCCAGTCATCATTGTCATCTGGGTTTGCCCTCTGATGTTCCTCATCCCATTCATACTCCCTCATTTCCATAATTTTTAATAAGAAAATTTTAAGGATTTAAACAATACACATTGCTTTCCCTTAAAGAGAATTAGAAAATGTAATAATATTCGGTGTCTACTCCTCCACTAATAGGCTCCAACTGTATCAGTTCAGATACCTGGGGATGAATTTACAAAGTTTAACAGATTTCAAGTAAAGCCCATTCTGCTCAGCCAATATACATATTGTAGTTCTTGAGAATAAAAAGAAACAGCATATATTCTGTTCATTTATTTTACATTGAGAAATAAAATTAGTATTTTCTTCAACTTTTTACAGAACAGTAACATAAGACACAATTCCGATTAAAGCAAATCTAGTCTGAACAGTTCTAATTAGCATTCCCACCTACATATATCATATCTTATGTGAGAAGGTACATGTGAGTTCAGACTCTGAAAACATGTTCTTAGAATGCAAAAATGATTCATGACTCAAGCCAGGCAAGCAGGCAAGCTAACTGCAACTCTTCAGCTCTCCCTCAGCTCTTTCAAATCAAATCCCTACAGTCTCACCTCAGCTCTAAAGAAGACCATTTTCTGAGGCCTCCCTTCCCTTCCTGCTTCCATATCTAGTAGGTCACATTGATCTTTTCCTCCTATCTTCCTTTCTCCCACTCCTTGTTTTATCCCAGCTCCTAACTCCAGCAGACACTCCCTGAGAATTCAAAGGCCACTCCTGTCAGTAAAAAAAAAAAAAAAAAAAAAAATCAAAGTGTCGCCTACTTCTCTGTGTCACCAAGCCCAATCCCTCAGACCCATCCCTCTGTAGCAGACCTTCTGCCATGGCCTTATCCAACTTTCTACCTCTATTTCTAGGGAACTAAGAAGAACCTGCTTTCCACTGTCCTATTGACCATTTCAGCCCTTCTCTCAGGCCCATACCCATTCCTAAGTGTCAGTTCCTAATACCTAGAAACACATTTTACCAAGAACCCTCAGGGGTTACACCTATCAGAATCCCAGATGAATTTCATGCCAGGCAAAACGCAGCTACCACACTCAGAATTAGAGAGGGCAAGAGAATCCAAGGAACAAAGCTCATACCCAATATCCACAATACCAGATATCAGTACCTAGAATTACAATCTTTTCAATCCCAGATGCCTAGATACCAGAATAAAACCACAGCCAATTAAACCAGAACAATAAAACTCCACTGGGACATAGGAACCATACCACAGCAGGACCTAGTATTCCAACATACATGAAACACCAGAAAAAGACCTCACAATAGACATTATAATTATGATAGAGATCCTCAAAGAAGGAATGACCAAATCCATTAAAGAAATATGTGAAAAGACAAGCAAATAATGGAAGGAAATGTATAAATCAGTTTAAGATCTGAAAATGAAAATAGAATCAATAAAGAAAAATCTAACCTTCCAGTCTGCACCATTACCAGGTCACCTAGGGCATGGATTTAGTGGACACCCCTACGGTCCCTAGAGGACTGCCCAAGTGACCTTAGGATCACCGGTGAGTGGAACACAACTTCTGCTCCAATCCAATCATCGCTCACGGGACCCGAGACAGCACTAGGGAAGCAGAGAACTGGCCTGACCAGGAGCACAAATCCCTTCTGGTCTGTGCCAGCATTGGATCACCCAAGGTGCTAAGTAGGTGGACGCTCCCATGGTCCCTAAAGGACTGCCCAAGCGATCTTAGGATCACTGGTGAGTGGAACACAACTTCTGCTCCAATCCAATAGTGACAGGCCTGTGACAGCAGGAACAAGGACACCAGAGCCTTTCCTGACCTCCTTTTAATCAGTTAAGGTTTACCTTGGTTTTAAACAGACCAGACAACTCCACGGTCCTCAAAGGAGACACCACTTCCATGCACTGTAACACGCCCA
>NC_034596.1:113220916-113222457 GCF_900095145.1 Mus pahari | reverse complement strand
AGGAGTAGATGAGAATGAAGATTATCAACTTAAAGGACCAGCAAACATCTTCAACAAAATTATAGAAGAAAACTTCCCATACCTAAAGAAAGAGATGCCCAGGAACATTCAAGAAGCCTACAGAACCCCAAATAGACTGGACCAGAAAAGAAATTCCTCCCGACACATAATAATCAGGACAACAAATGCACTAAGTAAAGACAGAATATTAAAAGCAGTAATGGAAAAAGGTCAAGTAACACACAAAGGCAGGCCTATTAGAATTACTCCAGACTTCTCACCAGAGAATATGAAAGCTAGAAGATCCTGGACAGACCCTAAGAGAACACAAATGCCAGCCCAGGATAGTATACCCAGCTAAACTCTCAATTACCATAGATGGAGAAACCAAAGTATTCCATGACAAAACCAAATTCACACAATATCTTTCATCGAATCCAGCCCTTCAAAGGATAACAGAAAAACACCAGTACAAGGACAGAAACCACACCCTAGAAAAAGCAAGAAAGTAATCCTTCAAGAAACCTAAAAGAATACAACCACAACAACAGGATGCCAACTCCATCAACAAAAATGACAGGAAGCAACAATTATTTTTCCTTAACATCTTTTAATATCAATGGACTCAATTCCCCAATAAAAAGGAATAGACTAACAGATTGGCTCCACAAACAGGACCCAACATTTTGCTGCTTACAGGAAACTCATCTCAGGGAAAAAGACAGACACTACCTCAGAGCGAAAGGCTGGAAAACAATTTTTCAAGCAACCGGTCTGAAGAAACAAGCTGGAATAGCCATTCTAATATCGAATAAATGCAACTTCCAACACAAAGTTTCAAAAAAGACAAGGAGGGGCACTTCATACTCATCAAAGCTAAAATCTTCCAAGATGAACTCTCAATCCTGAATATCTATGCCCCAAATACAAGGGCATCCACATTCATTAAAGAAACTTTAGTAAAGCTTAAAGCATACATTGCTCCTCACACAATAATAGTGGGAGACTTCAACACCTCACTCTCACCAATGGACAGATCCTAGAAACAGAAACTAAACAGAGACACAGTAAAACTAACAGAAGTTAAGAAACAAATGGATTTAACTGATATCTACAGAGCACCTCATGGTACCTTCTCTAAAATTGACCATATAATTGGTCACTAAAACAGGTCTCAACAGATTCAAAAGTATTGAAATTGTCCCATGCATCCTATCAGACCACCATGGTCTAAGGCTGACCTTCAATAACAACATAAATAATATAAAGCCAACATTCACTTGGAAATGGACCAACACTCTCCTCAATGATACCTTGGTCAAGGAAAAAATAAAGGAAGAAATTAAAGACTTTTTAGAGTTTAATGAAAATGAAGCCACAACATACCCAAACTTATGGGACCAATGAAAGCATTCCTGAGAGGAAAACTCATAGCTCTGAGTGCCTCCAAAAAGAAACTAGAGAGAGCATCCACTAGCAGCTTGACAGCACACCTAAAAGCTCTAGAACAAAAGGAAGCAAATTCACCCAAGAGGAGTAGA
>NC_034596.1:113206119-113220905 GCF_900095145.1 Mus pahari | reverse complement strand
CCCCAGAGCTTGTGTCTCTAGCTGCATATGTAATAGAAGATGGTCTAGTCAGCCATCACTGGGAAGATAGGCACCTTGGTCTTCCCTACTTCATATGCCCCAATACAGGGGAACACCAGGGCCAAGAATGGGGAGTGGGTGGGTAGGGGAGTGGGTTGTGGAAGGTATAGGGGACTTTGGGGATAGCATTTAAAATGTAAATGAAGTAAATACCTAATAAAAATTGGAAAAAAAGAGAAAAATCTAAACTGGTGAAAATCTGAAAATGACAAATTTAAAAACTTTAACAGGAACCACAGAGGAAAGCTTTACCCACAGAATATAAGAGATTGAAATGAGAAACAGGCATTGAAAATACAATAAAAGAAATGATACATCAGTCAAAGAAATGTTAACTCTAAAAGTCTTGTGATAGAAAACAATAAGGAAATCTAGCACACTATGAAAAGAACTAATATAAGAATAATGGAAATAGAGAAAAGAGAAGTAATCTAGGTAAAAGATACAGAAAATACTCTCAACAAAATCGTAGAGGAAAAATTCTTTATCCTAAAGAGGAGATGCCTATCAAGATACAAGTAGCACAAGAACACCAAAATAAACTTTATTAGGAAAAATCTGACCCAGCAGATGTGAATTGCCAATAGCCCCTTGACTTCCATTGCCAGGCCCATAGCGTTGTCTCATATTCCAAGAGCCTTGTAGGGACCCCAGGAGCATCCTGCTTCCTTGTGGAGGCCTTCAGACATCCCAGGAACATCCTCTCCCTCCCCTCACCAATTCCCTGACAGTACAGCTCATCTGGGGCACAGACAGCAGAGTTGAGCAGAGAGGTGAGCTGTTCCATAAAATCCATTGTCAGGCTATGCCTGCCTTCCCCTAGGAGTCCTGCTGGTATAAGGAACATCAAGTCAACACCAAGCACAACCAGAGAGTTAAAGAACACATCAAGAGCCAAGGCAATATGGCACCACCAGAACCCAGCTACCCTACTACAGCAAGTCCTGGATATCTTAATTCAGCAATAGTACAAGAAAATAACCTTGAATACAATCTTATAAATATAACAGAGACCTGGAAAAATGATTGAATAAATCCCTAAAAGAAATACAGGAAAGTAAAATCAAATAGGAGAAGGAAATGAGTAAAACAGAAAATGGAAAATGAAGCAATAAAGAAAACACAAACCAAGGGAACCTAGGGAAGAGAACAGGAACAACAGAGATAAACATTACCAACAGAATACAAGAAATGGAAGAGAGAACCTCAGATATAGAAGATACGATTGAAGAAATTGATATTTTGGTCAATGAAAATGCTAAATCTAAAGAGTTCATGACATAAATCAGCTAAGAAATCTGGGACAATATGAAAAAAGCAAACCTAAGAATAATAGGAATAGAAGGAGAAGATTTCTAGCTACAAGGCCCAGAAAACATTTTCAACAAAATCATAGAAGAAAAACTCCAATCTAAGGAGACTAACTACACCCAATGAAACATAAGAAATAAATAGCCCCACACCAGAAAATCCAAAGAAAGAAAACACACACACACACACACACACACACACACACACACACACACACACACAGAGTACCAATGTCACAATAATGCAAATTAACATTTACTGGTCATTAATATCTGTCAACACTGATGGACTCAGTTTACCAATAAAAAGACACAGGCTAACAGAACAGATGTGAAAACAGGATCCTTCATTCTGCTACACACAAGAAACACACCTCAGCAACAAAGATAGACATTATCTCAGAATAAAGGGATGGAAAAGAGTTTTCCAAGGAAATGAACCCAAGAAGGAAGTGGGAATAGCCAGTCTAATATCTAATTAAATAGACTTTCAAACCAAAAGTAATCAAAAGAGATGGGGAAGGACATTTCATACTTATCAAAGGAAAAATCCACCAAGATGATGTCTCAATTCTGAACACATATGCCCCAAATGTAAAGATAACCACATTTGTAAAAGAAACATTATTAAAGCTTAAATCACACATCTAAACACACACAATAGTGGGAGACTTCAACACTCTGCTCTCACTAATGGACATGTCAGTGAGACAGAAACTAAGCAGAGAAATAATAAAACTAACAGTGATTATGAATCAAATAGACCTAAAAGGTATCTATAGAACATTTCATTCAGAAACAAAAAGAATTTACCTTCTTAGCACTTCACGGAACCTTCTCTAAAACTGACCATACAGTCAGTCACAAGGCAAAACTCAACAAATACAATAGCATTGAAATAACCTCCAGTAGCTTATTAGACCTCTGTTGGATAAAGCTAAACAAAAGAAACAACAGAAAGCCTACAAACTCATGGAAACTGACAACCCTTTACTCAATGACCACTGGGTCAAAGAAATAAATACATAATACTTAAGAATTTAATGAAAATGAAAGCTCTTGAGCAAAAAGAGCAGTCACATCCAAGAGAAATAAAGGGCAGGAAATGATCAAAAACAAAGAGAATAATTCAAAGAATTAACAAAACCAGGAGCTGGTTCTTTGAGAAAATCAACAATATAGAAAAACTCTTAGGCAAACTAACTAAAAGGCATAGAGACAGTATCCAAATCAACAAAATCAGAAATGAAAAGGGATGTATAACAACAGACAGTGAGGAAATTCAAAGAATCATTAGGTCTTACTTCAAAAGCCTGCACTTCATAAAATTGGAAAATCTTAATGAAATGGAAGATTTTTGTGATAGATATATATCACTAAAATCAAGTATTCACTTTAAATAGTTCTGTAAACCCTAAAGAAATGGAAGCAGTCATTAAAAGTCTCCCCTCTCCACAAAAAAGCCCAGGGCCAAATGGTTTTATTGCAGAATTCTCAGACTTTCAAAGAGCTAATACCAACAATTCTCAAATTATTCCACAAAATAAAATAAAATCACCAAACACATTCTATGAGGACACCGTTACCCTGACACCTAAACCATACAGACTCAACAAAGAAATGGAATTTAAAACTAATGTCCTTATGAACTTCGATGCAAAAACACTCAATAAAATACTTGCAAATGTAATCCAAGGACACATAACAATCATCAACCACCATGATCAAGTAGGCGTTTTTCTAGGATGCAGGGATAGTTCAATATATGAAAATCTATCAATGTAAGCCACCATATAAACAAACTTAAAGACAAAAACCAAAACCAAAAACACATGATTATCTCATTAGATGCTGAAAAAGCCTTTGACAAAATGCAATACCCCTTATTTCAAAAGTCTTTGAGAGATCAGGTATACAAGTTTCAAACCAAAACATATTAAAGGCCAAATACAGCAAATTATATGGAGAGAAACTTTAAGCATTTCCACTAAAATCAGGGAGAAGACAAGATTGCCTACTCTCTCCATTTGTCTTCAACCTAGTACTTGAAGTTCTAGCTAGAGCAATATTAAAACTGAAAGAGATCAATGAGATACAAATTAGAAAGTATGAAGTCAAGGTATCACTATTTGCAGATGGTATAATAGTATCATCTAATAATCATCACATAAGTGACCCCTAAAATTCTACCAGAGAATTCCTACAGTAGATAAACACATTCAGCAAAGTTAATGGACACAAAATCAACCACATGGTGGCTCACAACCACCAGTAATGATATCTAATTCCCTCTTCTGGTGTGTCAGAAGATAGCTACAGTGTACTTATGTATAATAATAAATAAATCTGTGGGCCGGAGTGAGCAGGGGCTGAGCAAGCAGAGTTGAACAGATTGAGCTGGTGGACCTGAATGAGCAGGGTTGACCAGAGCGAGAAGAGGTCCTAAAATTCAATTCCCAACAACCACATGAAGGCTCACAACCATCTGTATAGCTACAGTGTATTCACTGTAAATAAATCTTTAAATAGAAAAACAGGTTGATCAATGGAATAGAATCAAAGCCCCAGAAGTAAACCCACATATATACAGACATTTGATTTTTGAAGAAGAAGCCAAAACATACAGTGGAAAAAAGAAAGCATCTTCAACAAGGTCAGGACTTTCTGAGTAGGACTCCAGGCAATAAAGCCAACTAACCATCCACAGAATCAGCTTCATGAGATGGAAATTGGAGAAACAACAAGCAGTATGGGAAAAAAATCTTCCCAGAAATGCATTGCATATAAATACATATAAGTCCAGCATATAAACAGACTTAACAGACTAACACACACACACACACACACACACACACACACACACACACACACACACACACACATCTTGGTTATCTCATTAGACAAGAAAAAAAAGGCTTTTGAGAAAAATCCACAAACTTTCAGAATAAAAATTCTGTAGAGACTAGGAATATAAGAGATATAATAAAGGTAACTTGCAACAAATCTATAACCAGTATCATCCTAAATGGAGAGAAACTCAAAGCATTTCCACTAAAAGCAGAAACAAAATAAGACATTCACTTTTTCCATACCTGATCAATATAGTACTTGAAGACTTAGCTAGAGCACTTAGACAATTGAATGAGGTCAATAAAATTTCAATAGGAAACAAAAATGTCAAAATATAGTTATCTGATTTTACACATAAAAGACCATGAGGACCACATCGATAAACTACTACACTTGATTAACACCTTCAGCAATGTAGAAAGACACAACATTAACATACAAAATAAGTAGCCTTCCTATATACAGATGGCAAACATACTGAGAAAAATGCAATAGTACCTTTCACAATAGCCTCATAATTATCTTGAGATAATTCTAACCAAGTAATTAAATATTTTCACAATAAAAAGCTTAAGACACTGAAGAAAGAAATTGAAGAAGTCACCATGAGATTAAACTATCTCCTATACTTGTGAAATAGTAGGATAAATATATTAAAAATAACCATCCTACCAAAAGCAACCTACAGATTAAATGCAATCCCCATCTTAATTTCTTAATTCCAGCAAAACTATTCACAGAAACTGATACAAATGGATCTTAAATTCTATTTGGTATATATATATATAAAACACAATAAAAAATAAAAACAAAAACAGGATAGTTAAAACAATCCTGTATAATAAATAAACTACTGGCAGTAGCCCGACTCCAGATTTCAAATTTTATTACATATTTACCATAGTAAAAACAGCATGGTATTGGCATAAAAACAGACCCATACAATTCCACACATCTATAAACATCTGAAATAGACCTATGTCAAGATCCAGTTATACAACTCTTGAGCATATACCCAAACAACTCTACAGCTTCCTAAAGAGATAATTGTTCCTTTATATCCATTGTTGTTCTATTTAGTTAGAGATGGAAAATATCCTAGAGATCCATAAACTTATAAATATATAATGAAAATATGGCAAATTTGCATGTAATATAATATTATTCAGCTACTAAGGGAAATGAAATATAATTCCTAGGTAAATTCATGGAGCTAGAAACAATCATCTTAAGTGAGAGAACCCAGGTTCAAAATGACAAATGTATGTTTTCTTCTAAATTTGCATGTTAGCTTTTAAGTTTTAAGTATGTGGATTATAATTCAAATAACCACAGAGGATAGGTAATTAGTAATGGATGAGGAGAAGATGGGATTGTCTAAGGAAGGAGAAGTAGCATATAGTGTTATAAAGAGATAAAAGGGAAACTAGAAGAGGAAGATTAAACAAGGAAGGGGAGGAAATGGTAAAGAAAGGAATATGAAAAGAGTTAACTAACATTAAAGCCATTTTGGAAAGTCAAATGGAAATCTATTACTGTAGATACTTCTTAAAATATATACATATATAAAAGGAAGTTAAATAGATTCACAGTGTAATAGGAAGAGAATGCTCCAACTAGACATCTTATTCTACCAAGTAAAACTTCCAGTGGTATACTTGTTGACTCATTGGCCAAATGGGTCTAATAGACCTCCCTAAACACTACATACAGTTGCCAAAGATACTGGTTATTCTGTGTAACCTGATGATGGCAAGACCCTACAGCTGAAGACACAACTTCTTATGTTATTAAACTTGGAGAAATCAAGCTGGTGTCTAACCAGAAGTTTCATCCTTACTGACAGTTTTCATGGTGCTGAAAAGTACTCTGCACACTACCAGATGAGAAAGGTATTCATCCCAGCTACAAACTCAGTGACCTATAAATAGAGACATGTAGTTTATACTATATGATGCACAGGTGAAATAGTGATACAAATGTTATGGCAGCCACCAAACATTCTTGTTTGGACTTAAAGATGAAACCCATACCTGATACTGCTAAAGTAGTCAAGAACATATGACTAGAGGGGAAAAACCCTTATATTATTATTCTGTTAAAGGACTATGGCAATAAAATGACTCATAATGACATACTGATACACCCATATATCAGTGCTTTGCTCAGGCCTCATCAGAGTTTTCTCTTGCAGTAGATTGGAATGGTCACAGAGACCTACAACTGGATCATGTGCCAAAAGTGAGAGACTTTGGACCAGTCATCCCTAAATGGGATGTTTTTATAAAACTCCTATTTTCATTAATCAGATATCTATGCAGAAGGGGAGGAGTAAAGACTGTAGGAGCCAGAGGTGTGGATCTTCCACACAGCATCTACCAGATGCAAGAGGACCAATACATAAATGAACTGATAGAGACTTGTGATAGTATGAACATGAACTACACAGGTTCAAACTACACAGCACTGAGAGGGTAAAAAGTTCCACACTTCACCAAGAAGGTATTTGCAGACAATACCTACTGGGCAAGATAAGAATCAATTTTCTCCAGCAAAACAACCCTGGTTGTATCAACCTCACCGTAGGACAAGCCACACCCTCAGGAATCATTGCTGAACACAAAATGTTTTTTTTTTTTCATTTGTTTGTTGGTGTGTGTGTGTGTGTGTGTGTGTGTGTGTGTGTGTGTGTGTGTGTATGTAGTTTTTCTTTTGTTTTGGGATTATTTTTTGTCCTATTAATTTTCTTTCCTTTATCTTTCTTTTTTTTTTTTGGTGGGCTGTTTGTTGTGTTTTTTTTGAAATAGAAAGAACATGAGGTTATATGGGTAGGAAGGTTTGGAGCACATGGGAAGAGTTGGAGAGTGCAAAAAATGACCAAAATATAGTATATTAAGGAATTAATTAAAAGGGCAAAGAAAATACAAAAATAATGATTATAGTTATAAATAGATAAGATTCACTGGTCAAGAGACATGGAGATGTGAATGCTTTAAAAATAAGACAAAATAATATCCAATGTATACCACCTACATGGGCTTAACTTTAGTTTTTTAAACAAGTAGAAAGTGAAAGAGAAGTGACAGAAAAACACTCCATAAAAATAATGAATAAATAGAGCAGCATGGTTATAATTATGTCAAATGAAATAGTCAAGGTCAAATTGTAAGGGGAGACAAAAATAACTTTATATAATGGCATAATGTTAAAACATCAATTTGACAGAAAAAAAAACAACTAAAAATATAAATGTATATGTATGTAGTCAGCATTAAATCATCTAAGTATATAAAGCAAACATTTCCAGAACTTAAATGAGAAATAAACATCAATATATAATATTTGGGCATTTCAATAACATATACTTAATAATAGATAGATAATCCATACAGAAAATTAGAAAGTAAACAGAAGACTGAAAATCGATAAGGAAACCAATAGACCAAAAGACAGGTACAGAACATTCTACTCATCAGCAAATAAGTGCACACAGAATGTTCTCCAGGACAGATCACATTTCAGGGTTAAAAAAAGCCTTTGTTCTGTAAGATCAAAATTATTCCATTTATTTTATTTATCATAATAAATTACATATATATATATATGTATATGTATATGTGTGTTTCAAATTACTATAATTTTTTTTTAATTTTAGATTTTATACTATTTCTAAATTTGTGCTTAGTCTTGCTTGACAAAACAAAATTCTACACATATTTAGCCCATCATTCTTCTTGTTTATGCTTACAGGCATGGAACTTCACAAATTATCTTTGTAATGCATCCTTCCTCCTACCACCAATTCACTGCAGGAGGCTTCTGAGCTTCTTCCTCTATCCAAAAATTCTATCCCCAACAAACCCCCTTCTCCATGTACAGTATTAGCAGACAGGTTGACAATGTCAATAATCCTCTCACCAGGGCACACAGACAAAAATAGCATTGGCATTCTTTGTCACCACATGGAGGCAAATTTTTATCTTATTTCATTTCATATTTACTTGGTAGTTATGGCATGAGGTGCTTGTACATAAACACATGACCTCTTGGTTTACTGCACTTAAGATAATTATTCTCTGGATAAATAATACAAAGAGTAATTAGAAAGAGATAGTATATCATTCATTTTTCTATTCTGACAAACAAGTCTGAATCTCATCACATAGGTGTCAAAATTAATACTTATAAACTTGTCATGTTCCATGTCTTTTGACCTTACTTTCTCCTCACAATAGCCTTTGGTATATTAAAATAAATTTGGAAGTTCAGTTTTAAACTTAGGTAGTGTGAGTTCTTATAGCTAGTTACTAACATCTTCAATACTTGTCGTACAGTATCTCAGTATTTTATCTTTGAGGGGAATTATAAAATGTATTCAAAAATTTACTAAGGTGTACAGACTTGTGGCTTTTTGCAAAGTGAGCATATTAATGTAGCCACCACTCTAAGTAAGAGTCTAAGCTCCTAAGTATATGTTTACATTCATGATCTATCCTATCAACCTTCAAGACTGATCAGAATCCTAAACTATAGTAGCATGCATTGTAAATGTTGTATTTTATACCAATGCAACAATAGAGAATATTGTTTGTCTTCTTTAATTTGACATTGTAATTTCCATCCATATTGTTGCATGTATTTAAAAATCACTATTCTCATTGTTGTGTAATATCTTATAAAATGCCTCTATACTACAGTTATATACTCAGATATTGGTGGATTGAATATTAAGTATTTATATTTTGGGAATATTAAAATATTGTGAGAATTCTAATATATGCACACTAGTGAAATATATATATTTTGGTAATAATTTTATATTTGCTAGTGTTTCACTGTGTTTTTTAATCCATGTTCATAAGAGAATATAATTTTTTAGTTTCTGTACTTTTATCATCATTTTCTGGTTTGGGCACAAGGTTAGCATTGATGTAATTATATGACTCAGTCTTCTGCCTCTGTTTGCTGAGATATTGTGAAGAATAAGTATCTTTTTAAACGTTCTTGAAAGATTTCAGTGAAGATATCTGGGCCTCCTGGCTTTTTTGTTGAAAGCTGAAAATTATTATTAAATTAATTTAGTAGATATAAATATACTTAATCCTTTGTGAGTTTGTAATAATTTGGCTTCCAAGGGGGTGTTTAATTTCAGCTCAGATGGGGAATTTTTTTTTAGCAGAGTTGCTTGCAAAAATGGTCTATGAGATTTTTTAAATATTTTGTTATAGTTTGAAAATTCTCTCCTCTTGACTTGTCTGTCACCAATTTTATTGATCTTTCCAAATTAACAGGCTTTATTATTTCTTTGCTATTCCTCCTAGTTTTTCTTTGTAAAATGTTTGCTGATATTTCTTCCAGTGGCAATCACTTTAAAGTGCTGCTTTCCTTCTTTCATTCCTCACTCATGGCATTTTAAAAAGCTGGAATCAGGGAGGCCAAAGTAATGTAGAAAACCCAAACACATTTTGAGAAGTTTTATGGTAGAAAAATCTCAAACCAGAAATTTAAGTTTACAAATCAGCAACAGTTTTACATTTCAAAATCTCTGACAAAGAATAGACACAAAGAAATCACTCTCATACTCAACATTCGCTTAGCCCTGATATGTCTGTGTGCTTGCTGACTGATTTCTACAGGCTAAGTGGCTATGAAGCCTTTCTGAGAACGTTTAGACAGTTGAGGCAAAGTTTTGGGTGTTTTATGCTGTTTGAGATATGTCACAATTTATTTTGTTAGGGATTAATTTATATATTAGTGTTTTATCTGCATGCATGCAAGTGCAATACATGGATGTGGTAACCATAGAGACCAGAAGACTGGATCCTTTGGAACTAGAGCCCTAGATTGTTGTCTGTCACCATGTGAATGCGTCCTTAGGAAGAGGAGCCAGTGCTCTTAAACATTTAATGTCTAGACAGCACTTAAATATACATATTTTGGTCTATGGCTGTACCACCCTGAATGCGCCCGATCTAGTCTGATCTCGGAAGCTAAGCAGGGCCGGGCCTGGTTAGTACTTGGATGGGAGTCCATCTGGGAACCTGATAGGCATGGCCCCCAGTTGAGGGATGGGGCCACTTACCCACCTCAAAAATATTAATCCAGAATTCCTCCTGCCAAAAGGAAATGCAGGGACAAAGAGTGTAGCACAAACGGAAGGGAAGGTCATCCAGAGACTGCTCCACCTAGGGATCCATCCCATCTGAAGACACCAAACCCAGACACTATTGCTGATGCCAAGAAGTGCTTACTGACAGGAGCCCAGTTTAGCTGTCCCCTGAGAGCTGAACCAATACAGATGCAGTTGTACACAGCCAAACATTGGACTGAGTGCGAGGACACCAATGGAGAAGTTAGAGCAAGGACTGTAGGAACTGAAGTGGTTTGCAACCCCATAATAAGAACAGCAATATCAACCAACCAGAACCCCACCCCCCGGAGCTTCCAGGGACTAAAACACCAACCAAAGAGTACACGGGAGTTGGGGCAACCCATGGCTCCAGCTAGATATGTAGCAGAGGATTGCCTTATCTGGCATCGCTGGGAGGGGAGCCCCTTGGTCCTGTGGAGGCTTGATGCCCAGGTTAGGGGAATGCTAGGGCGCTGAGGCAGGAGTGGGTGGGCGGGTGAGGGAGCAACCTTAGAGAGGCAGTGGGGGGGGGGAGGAGAGGATAGGGAGCTTGTGGATGGAAAACTAGGAAGGGGGATAACATTTGAAATGTAAATAATAAAATAACAATAAAAAAGTGAAAAAAAACCCACAAGTCTTCAATTAAGCTATCCTTTTTTCTTTTAGAGAATGGATAAGAACTAATCTGTCCTTCATTAGAAATCACAAATACTATCACAAGTGTAGTCAAGGTAACCAACAAATATCAAAGTAGTATTACTTTGTATTCAGGGAGTAGATACAGATAAATCAGACATACTCTGCTAAATAAATTAGTAAGTTTACTGAGATAAATAAGTACAAATATTTTCTGAGTGTTTTAGATTCTCTTAAGTATAATCAAAGTCAACATAGAAGGAAGAACACATTTAAATATAGTTCTCATAAAATATGAATTAGTGAAAAGAAGTAATATTGCATTATTTGTTAAGCTGAGATTTGCACAGTAAACATCCCATCAGTCATTTTATTCCCTTCACTCTCATTGAACTTTTCCAATATACTTGGCAGTGAGAATACAGTGATCATGCTATTTTTATAGAAATCTAGAAAGCAATAACCAGGTTACAGAATGCTTTAGAAATAAGTATTGCTTCAAAGTATAGTTCACACAGTTTATTTTCTCTTGGCATTAGTTCAGATTTTTATTGCAAGTTGATATTTAACACTTAGAAAGATAATAACATCCTCTCAGGTATAAAAATGGATACATCATTTATTCCAATACATATTATTCCTTAGTGTCAACTATAAGAATTCTGCTTGAGTACATCATCAGTCTGTCTTGTTATGTGCATTGACAAGTAGCTTCTTTCTATTGTCTGGGAAGCCTTGCTTCTAGAAGATTGTTCTAGTATTATGTTGTTTGCAAAAGCCAAGTATGCTCTCAGTTACCTGATGCTCATGTTGCTATTTAAGAACAAATCAGATATTTCATAAGCTAGAGTGTTAAAAATAATAAACAAAAGAGAAACATATTCTTTCTCAAATTAACCAAACTGCTGGTGATTCAAGGTTTACTTCAGCTCAAAGATACTGATTCTTTCTCAGCAAAATATTGAGTCATTGGTGTGTTCTATTCATGGATTCTTAACAATGGAATGGGGAAAATGATTAATAACTTCTAATTACTTTTACAAACCTGAAGTGGGAACTTGATACATACATGCTGAACTAGTCAGTCAGTGTTCTCTAGAGTCACAGAACTTATAGAATAAATCTATCTCTATCTTTATCATCTCTCTCTCTCTCTCTCTCTCTCTCTCTCTCTCTCTCTCTCATCTATAATCTATATCATCTATCTATTTACATCTCTCTATATGGAGTTTATTGGAATGATAAGGCTGGTGTTTCAGCTGGTCTTCTGTAAAAAGGTGGGATCCTGAGGAAGTGGGTTTCCAATGGATGTGCTGGCAAATTGAGTGCAAACAGGTGAAAAACAACCAACCCCTTCCTTCTTTCATTGTCCTTATATAGGTTGCCAGCAGAAGGAATGGCCCAGATGAAGGCTGTGTTTCAAGACCTGGGCTAAAGGCATGTTGTCATCCACCTCAAAATCTGGATCAAAAACCCGTGTTCTGCCAGATAACAGGTTTAACCTCTATTTCTGGATTGTAGTTCATTCCAGACATAGCCAAGTTGACAACTGAGAATAGCCATCACAATTCATCCCTTGTCAACTTGACACACAATCATATCTCCTTATTTCCAAATGATATAACTATTCCTTGTACAACTTCAAACACATAAACAATAACCATGTCATAATATTATGCATAATATGTTCTCTCTCTCTCTCTCTCTCTCTCTCACACACACACACACACACACACACACACACAAACATATATCCCTCATATAACCACAAATGCATTGTAAATTTAGAATAGGTGGCAATATCCTTTGGAGAACATCCTTTTAGTATCTCAAACTTAAATATGATAAAGGAGTAGATAGAAAAGACAAATATCTGTACAAATGTTTTCTTAATAAAACACAACAGAAGCATTCATGTCAATTATAATCCTTGTTTCTGAAACTGGTCACGTGGCCTTAGATGTATTTATAATTACCTTCTTCTTCCACCCATTCTGTATTTCCCCCATCATCTGCAAGAATCTCAGCAGGTCTTGGGTTTTCCTGGAGGAGTGACCCATACCTTCATTCTTGATTGGTCTGTGACAATTCCTCTTGGATTAGGCTGTTGTAGTTTCCTATTGATTTTAATCACAGGACATGGTAGCACTAAGAAATGTCCTAAATAATATTCTACCCTTCAGACATAGTTCTTCTTACCTCCATTGTGGAGAGGCATTTCCACAATTACCAATTTCCTCATGGTAATCTGGATCTACCACCCCCCCTAACACTGTTATTATTTTCTTAGCCTGTTGGTTTAAGGGCATTAGAAGGCCAAAATGGCCAGGGGTAATTCTGAGCTTCCAATGCAAAAGAATGTCTGTTCTGGCTCCTGGAATGAGCAACTCTGGAACAAAAAACTTCTAGGCCAGCAGAACTTAGGGTTGCAGGGACATGAAGCAAAAACTTCCCTAGTGGGTAACTAGGAGTGATAGCGAATGGGACTATTACCTTTTTTGTCCTGGACACATGGATCCTATCTATGGGAGAAACTGTATCATATGTCAGATGCTATTCCAAAGGGTATGATGAGTCCTGCCCCAGCCTTCTATGCTGCTACCAACTCACTGGCACTGTAGCTGTGACTTAAAAAGGCCATTCCATCTTTCTGTCAGGCCAGTTGCTTAAGGATGGTAGGAAACATGGTAAGACCAGAGGATTCCATGATAGTAGGTATACTGTCACATTTTTTTTTTTTTGGCTGTAAAATGAGTTCCTTGGTCAGAAGCATACTGTGTGGAATACCATGGCAGTAGATTAAGGCATTCTGTAAGTCTATGGATAGTGGTTTTGGTAAAGGCATTATGTGATGAAGGAAAGGCAAATCCATAAACTAGAATAAGTATTAAGTAAGGATAAAATACTGTCCTTCCCACAGAGTAAGCAGCCCAGTGCAGTCAACCAGCAATCAGATCACCCCAGGGAAGGTGCCACAACTGGATCTCAGTCTTGGTTGCTGATGTAAAAGTAACTTTTATCTACCAGATATAAATTGTTGTCTTGGAGGCTTACTGCTAAATAAAGCTCACTTTTTCAAAGTTCTTTCTGAATTCTGGCTGGCTGGTTCAACTCAGCTGTTCTGGCTCAAAACTCCTCTCCAAGCTGACTGATCCAAACTTTCTCCTTTCAGCTTCTCACTGAATTGCCCTGCTTGAGACAACTGCCTCTGAATTCCATGAACTGAACTGTACTGGACTACAGACATGCCCTTAGTATACATATTTAATCCCAAACAATTAAGGTGAAGATAGTTTGTAAAAGGATGCAGCCATATTTGAAAGTGAAGTGTAATTGAGGGGCAAGTGACAAATCAGAGAATGATCTGACAGAATGAGTCATAGATAGAATACACTCAACTCTCACAAGGACACGAAAGAAAGGCTACTTAAGAGCAGCAAACAGTATGTCAGGGGAAGGTAGTTCAGTATGTACAGTTCATTTGAGATCAGGGAATGTAGTGGAGTTCAGTTCCATTCAGTTTGTCCAGTCAGTACAGTTGTCTTTTGCCATGATACAATGTAGCCTGCTGTCGTGACCTTGACCAGCAAGAATGACGCGACGCCTGAGATCCTTCTCAACAGCACTTTATTCAGGAACACCTTTCATGATGCTACGGGGAACACTAATGGACTAGCAAGGCCACCCTATATACTGGAGCATTTACTGCCCAGGTGCTCTGTGTCTTACTGTTGCCACGGGATAGGCTAAAGCAAGAATCACTTCAATAACATAAGGCTGGGCAAAGAGGACTTGTGCTG
>NC_034596.1:113203344-113204859 GCF_900095145.1 Mus pahari | reverse complement strand
CGATGGGCACGTTCAACGATGCCTTGTCCTTGCGGATTATACAGCAAGCCAGTTATATGGGTAACCTTCATTTGTGTGCAGAAGGTAGCAAAAGATTGTGCCGTATATGCTGGACTATTATCTGTTTTTAATTGTTCTGGTTTACCCCACGCAGCCCAGGCCTCCAAACAGTGGGTGATGGCGTTAACGGCAATATCATTAACTTGTGCATAAACTGCCTCAGGGTAGCCAGTCTGAGTGTTGGCATATCTGCCCTGCCCCAGAAGCATATCAGCAAGAATCCAGTTTTCAGCTGAGAGTTAACAAGGAAGTTGAGCCAGCTGCTTTGATTTAAGTGGTAATAAGGGCAGCTGGTCCAAACATGGGTCAGGGTCTCCATCATCAGACAACCCATCCAAACTTCCCTCCTCACTCTCCCATTCTCCAGCCTCTCCTCTTCTCCACTGGCTTCTCGCCTGCACCCTTCTGCCTCTGCTACATGATTCCTTATACCGTGGACATAATTTTGGACATCTCACGGGAGCCGCAGTAGTTGGCCTTGGGCGACTGAGAAAGCAATCTCTTTTAAAATGCTCAGACTCGCAACAGGAAAACGTTTTTTAACTTGGTAGCATACTTTCCACTTTCGTCCACCAGGCAAAATTTAATCAAACTCAAAATTACTAACAACTGCACCAACAAGGATGTACCCTCTCCCTTAAAGGGTGTATAAGGGGGAGGGGCTGATGGCTTGGCCCTTTTCCTAATTTTTATAGTCCCTACATTTGCTTGCGGAGGGTCAGGACCGTATCTATCATCTTCATGGTGCCCTGCCTCATCTTCCAATTCTTCCTCCTCACTGCTACTGAGCTCTGTTTTCTAAGGTCAGCTCCCTAAGGGAAGGGTAAAGGAATGACCCCATTCTGCTAGCTTTTGCTCCTCTCTCCCTTAGCTTTGGTTTGGCTCTCTTTCTCCTTGCGCTAGGCTGTTTCAAGCAAAAGCAGCAACAAGTACAAAGAAAAAACAAAACTAACACTAACAGTGCCAGGCCTGAATAGCTGAGGAGCCAGGCCAACATAGCTACAATCTAGTAAGCTTTAATCATCCCCAAAATCCGGGATCCTTATCGCCCCAATCCGGGGTCCTTATTGCCCCAATCTGGGGACCTTATTGCCTCCTTATCTCCAGAGAACCTTATCGCCCCTACTTACCCTAGGGGACTTACTGGTACCGCTGTCCTGGTGCTGAAGAGTTCTGGATCTAAGAGGGTCTCCCCTCGGGTCCCCGTACCGGCCACCAGCTGTCGCGACCGGCCTTGACCAGCAAGTATGACGCGACGCCTGAGATCCTTCTCAACAGCACTTTATTCAGGAATGCCTTTCATGATGTTACGGGGAACACTAATGGACTAGCAAGGCCACCCTTTATACTGGAGCATTTACTGCCCAGGTGCTCTGTGTCTTACTGTTGCCACGGGATAGGCTAAAGCAAGAATCACTTCAATAACATAAGGCTGGGCAAAGAGGACTTGTGCTG
>NC_034596.1:113199701-113203333 GCF_900095145.1 Mus pahari | reverse complement strand
CTGCCCAGGTGCTCTGTGTCTTACTGTTGCCACGGGATAGGCTAAAGCAAGAATCACTTCAATAACATAAGGCTGGGCAAAGAGGACTTGTGCTGAGTCATTATTATTATCAGATGGGCAGTGGAAGCCAGCGCCATCCTATACATCTTATAATGGCAAATGATATGGCTCGCAACAGTCTTTCTTTCATTTGTTTAAAAAAATTTTCTGTTTATACAGATAAAACAGAAATGCAGTAGGCCCCTTATCTATTACATGCTTGGAAACATCATAATAGATTAGCCAGTCCCAAAGGTTCATACAAGCCATGTTATTATAAAATTGCCTTGCCTGTGCTGAACACTGATAAACATTGTTTTGTCTTTGTTGCCCATTATTAAAACTATGATCATCTTGCCTCTGGAAATTCAGTGCTGCCATGTGGCACCTGATACCTTGGGGTCCAATTAAACCCACTGCATCTTATTCATTCAATTCAGCAGCAGCGGCTCCAAACTGTAGGTTCTGGTATAAGGGTGACAACAAAGCTCTTTAAATGTGCTGGTACCCCTCTTACCATTTTGATTCTTAGAGGATTTCTGAAAGGCATGTTTTCTGGGCTTTCCCATTGTGGAGGACTAGATTTTACACCGCATACCCATCCACTCTTACAATTTGTAACTCTCAGTGTTAGAGTTTCCCCGAGCCTTAAAATTCATTCAATAGCACTAAGCCAAGGAATACAAGGCATTTCTAACTCCATTTTAGTAGGCCATTTTTGAATAAATGCTTCAGTCAATCATTCAAACAAAGTTTTGAGATCCCCTTTATAACTGTGCAAGCTTCCATATTAAATCTAGAATCTCCACTGAGAGAGCCCATATCAATAAACTAAGCCCAATCTAATTTTTTGTTCTTTCTTACATTATCCCACACCCTTAAAATCCATTCCTACACATATTCCCCAGACTTCTGCTTGAATGAATTAACAAAATAATTAAGCTCCTTAGTAGTGTAGCACACTTCCTCATGGACTACATTTTCTACTTCCCCTCTAGGGGCCTGCTTTGCATTTATGTTTGGTATAGATCTAGAGGCAACTATTGGTGGGTTTTAAGGGGCATCAGTATTATATTACCTGACATTTTCTTCAGAGAAAGCCACTGCTGCCCAGGTGCTCTGTGTCTTACTGTTGCCACGGGATAGGCTAAAGCAAGAATCACTTCAATAACATAAGGCTGGGCAAAGAGGACTTTTGCTGAGTCATTATTATTATCAGAGAGAGAGAGAGAGAGAGAGAGAGAGAGAGAGAAATTAGAGAGAGAATGAGACTGGAGATATTTCAGTTATAAAGCCAATTCCAGATATTTAAGATTCATTCTTGTACTTTTGCTCCTCTAGAACCACTTCTGGTACCAAATATCTGTCTGTCTGTGTCTGTCTGTCTGTCTGTCATCTATCAAAGGAGTTTATTGAATGGTGTAAAGGTCGTAGTCCAATTAATCCAGCACTGGCCAACTTTGAATGGAAATTCCAAGAATCTAGTAGTTGCTCAGTCCCCTGAGGCTGGGTGTTTCAGCTGGTTGTCTGTATAAGGTGGAATCCTGAAGAAGAAGTCTCCAATGGATGGATATTCTAGTAAAGTGAGTGCAAACAGGCAAAGAACAAACAACCTCTTCCTTCTTCTATTGTCCTAATATAGGTCTCCAGTAGAAGTTATGGCTCTGATTAAAGGTGTGCCTCAAGATCTGGATTTAAAAGCATGTTATCATCTACCTCAAGATCTGGATCAAAAACCTGTGTCTTCCTGCCTCAAGATCCAGATCACAGGTGTGTTCTTCATTTCTGTACTGTAGTTCATTCCAGATACAGTCAAGTTGACATCTGAGAATAGACATTGCACATACATATAACTACACACATACATACATGTATCAGTATAAACATGTATTTCTCAAAGGGTATAATTTATCATATCTAGGAATTTTTCACTTCGGCATTTATTTATTCTCTTTTTACTAATGAACATCTCTCAATCATAGACAAGCTGGAAGACATTTTGTATAGATGGATGACATATGTTCTTTTCATCTATAATATAAAGAAAGGAGATGATAAACATGTATACTATTATAAAATGGTATGCCACACAGTTTACAAAATGGTGTCACCTATGCTTCCAGTTGAAACTTCACAAATTTTCATGTAAGATGAAAATTCAAAAAAAAAAAATCTAGACATCATCCTTAATCTTTTTCTTCATGAGGGTAGAAACCAAGCTGTTCTTATTTCCCTTGCCATCAGTTGGCAGTTCAGTGATAGTGCTCACTGAAGATCAAATGAATGAATGTATGTAAAGTAATTAACTGATTGAATATTGCAAAACCAGGACTGGATGTGAGATGGTGAGAGATGGAGAAAATTCTACATTGTTGTGGAATTTCAATGGCAGGATTTGGTGTTGATATCCAACTGTGAAAATATGAAACAGGAGAAAAACCAACTTTGTTGAAATATTTTGGATGAGGTCACTAGTAGAGAAAAAGTAGATCTTGCTTAGAAGTACACACATAGTACAGATGAAAAGTAGAGAGAAGTCACAGGAATATATGAGTATGATGAGAAATCCATTGATACTGACCCCATAGAGAGAGACAACTTCAAGAGGAAAGGGATTTTCAATGGAATTCAGTGTGGATTCATTTTAGCCTGTAACTGTCATAGGTTCTGTGGTCAACTTGACACAAACTGAGGGATATCTGGAAAGAGAGACTTCAACTAAAGCAGTCCCTTGATCAGATTGGTCTATTGCCATGTCTGAGAGACATTTTTTTGATTGCTATTTGATATAGGAGGGCCCAGACCACTGTGAGTGGTGCTATCCCTAGGCATGTGGACCCAGACTCTGTAAGAAAGAAAGCTGAGCAAGCCAGAGGTAATAAGCCAGCAAGCGAAGCTCCTCTATGATTCCTCACTCTGCTTCTGCTTGAGTTCTGCTCTGACTTCCCTCAATGATGGTCTGTGGTCAGAAAGTATAAGCTAGATAAATAGTTTTCTTCTGGTCATGTTGTTAAAGATTTTTCACCTATTTTTTCTAGAGGTTCTGTCATAATGTCAGGGATTTTTAAAGATATGAAGCCATAAGCAAGAAGCATAAGGTATAGACCACTAAAGAACCAGTTTTCTATGCTGAAGACATGTTATGATAATTTTCATATCAAAACTAAAAAATAAGTCAGTCAAAACTTTTCTTAGATGACAGTGATTCCTAGTAGCTTCAGTAGGATATGCCAAATATTGAATTCAGTGGATATGTGCAAGGTAGCTATTGTTGGTGACCAAGACTGAATGCTCAATGGTGTGTTCTGATTTGTTGTTGCCCTAATACAATGGTTAAGTATTTTGAATATGTCCATTATGATCCATTAGTACTGAAGAAATTATGGAGTTTGGAGCAATGTATCTTGATAAATGTATAAGAAGCCATGTTGCATGTAGAGCATAAAGTGAAATTTTGTCTATATCTCTATTAAGAAAATAAATAAAATTATTGGCTAGAAAGACCAATTTTTACTAATAGAATTGACAGAATTTTAAAAAACTTTTTATTAGATATTTTCTTCATTTACATTTCAAATGCTATCCCGAAAGTC
>NC_034596.1:113198174-113199405 GCF_900095145.1 Mus pahari | reverse complement strand
CCACTTCTGTGTTTTCCAGGCACTGGCATGGCCTCACAAGAGACAGCTATATCAGGGTCCTTTCAGCAAAATCTTGCTGGCATATGCAATAGTGTCTGTGTTTGGTGGCTGATTATGGGATGGACCCCTGGTGGGACAGTCTCTGGATGGAATTGACAGGATTTTGATGCGAGAAAGATCACGAATTGAATTTATTGTACTTCCAATCAATTTTATGCTAGATTAATTATTCTTATTTGGAATAAAAGTATTCTCTGTTTGAATTTTGTCTCTGTTAATATGCTAATATTAGAAAGTAAAAACACAATCTCCTAGTTTTCATTTTTATGTGCAAACTTTTTAGAAAAATACTATGCTTGTAGGAAGTTGTATAAATTGAAATTAAAATAAAATTCTTACTTTAATCAATTCATCACAGTGTCCTATATAATTCATATAATATATTATTATGAGAGTTAAACTTTTTGAGAGAGAAATTTTGGTTACATTAGTATAAATGTTTGATAAAAGTTTGAAATTAAGAAACTATGAGTCTTTATATTCTGATTTCTCTTTTAAACTTGCTGTCAGGCTGAGAAATCCAAAGCTATTCATCCCTATCTTAAAAAAAATATTTTATTTTATTACATTCTAAATATTGTCCCCTTCCTGATCTGCCCTCCAAGAGTTCTTCACCCCATCTTCCCTCCTCTTTGCCTTTGAGAGGGCACTCGCCCACAAACTATCCCAATCACACACCCACCTATCCCCACCATAACAGCTCCTAGCATCATCCTCCCCTGGGGCATCCATTCTCTACAGGATTAGATACATCCTCTGCCACTGAGGCCATACAAGGCAGTCCTCTGCTACATATGTGCCAGGGGCCACGAACCAGCCCTTTGGTTGGTGACTTAGTCTCTGGGAGCTCTGAAGGGTCCAGGTTAGTTGATACTGTTGTTCTTTTTATAGGGTTGCCATCCCCTTCAGCTCCTTAAATCCTTCTCCCAACTCTTCCATTCCTGCCCCTGACCTCAGTCCAATGGTTTTTATGTTTTTATCACAATTTCTCTCTAGACAGCTTTAGGTCAGTGTACTGGCTAGTTTTGTGTCAACTTGACACAGGCTGGATTTATCACAGAGAAAGGAGCTTCAGTTGGGGAAAAGCCTCCACAAGATCCAGCTGTAAGGCATTTTTCTCAATTAGTGATCAAGGGGGGAGGTCCCTTTGTGGGTGGTGCCATCTCTGGGC
>NC_034596.1:113162988-113193429 GCF_900095145.1 Mus pahari | reverse complement strand
TTCCACGTGAATGTTGGCTTTCTATTATTTATGGCTGGTAGTCAAGATCTGAAACCAACTTGAAACACCTGTTTCAGGGTTGGGGGTCATTCTTTACTGTTGAATTGAAGAAAAAGAATGGATAGCAGATGGATAGCAAAGATCAAAGGAAGCCTTTTCTACTACTTATTAATTGTAAATAGAGTAGCAATGGGTCAAAGCAGTGAGAGGAGAGTTTAGAGGAAGGAATATGAAAAAGGAATAAATAACATTAGAGATCATTTGAAAATGCCACATTGAGCTAATGGAGTTATTCAATGAGGTAACAATTCCCCACCTTAACATTTTATGCTAGCAAATAAAAATTATGCTACTAGAAATGGGTTATCTCTTTTTGAGTTGCTGACCAATGGAATCACATAGATGTCCAAACATTAGAGGATATTGTCAATACTCTTGGCTACCCTCCATATCCTGACAGAAATACTCTATGGTTGAAAATGACACATGCTTGAATCATAGAATACAGAGAAATCAACTTGGTGCCCACCTGGAAGCTTCATCCCTACTGACTAGCCTTCATATTGCTGGAAGGTGATATGCTTGATGATGGAGGAGAAAAATAATCCCCAGTCTTACTCAGCTGTAAACCTGGCAAGCAATAACAGTGATAGGCCTGACAAAATATGCGTGCTGGTACACTATTGGTATGAATGGTAGAGGATTTAGATCCACTTTAAAATTGGACCTAAAGCCAGCTCCATGAGATAGAATCCATGTCAAACATTTTCAAAGGGCTCACAAACACGTGGCTAGATAAGTCATAAGCCCTGAGGGAGAACCCAATATTATTAATCTGCTAAATGGACATAGTATGAAAATGATTCCTATGATTTATTGCTATGTCCATGGACCAGATTATCTCTACCCTCATCAGAGAAGTTTCTTCTTCAAATATAGCAAATATAGAGATACAATTAACTGGTCAGTGTTCAGAGAATAAGAGGTCCTGGAGCACTCAATCCTAAATGGGAATCACCTACCACACCTCCCAGACTCAGGGACCTTCATGCCAGACAAAATCCCAACATTTAAGGTAGTCATGAAATCCCATCACTATCTTAGGTATCTTATCTAATGGTATTTTATAGCTGTAAGAGAGAGAAACAATATATTTTAGTGATGTAATATCTGGTAGGTTAATTACATGTCAGTGCATACTCTACTCTTGAGACTATCCTGAGAAGAAAATTAAACTTAATGAGGCACCAAGTATGGGGGACATCAGCAACAGAACTACAAATCTGAAGATTTGGTGAAAAAGAATGCGATGATAGAGAAGATGTTTATTGGAGGAGTTGGGAAAGGAAGGGGTGACTATGTTTAAAATACAGCATATGAAGTGATGAAATAATTAGCAATATTATTTTAAAAATCACAGGAGGAAGCAGGTTCTTCGTGGGATGATAAGCCAGGATCAGACATTTTTTTCCTGACAGCAGAAAAATAGACACTAAGCAAAATAGCATAGTTAAGATTGTAATATAAATGATATCACTGATTTTCTTAGAAAGTAATTGGTGATTGTGCAGAAAGCTGAGGCAAACTTTGCCTTACAGCTTACCACTGGAGACAATGCATGATCCTCTCATTGATCAAAATAATTTTGGAGGTTTTACAATTTCCTCAGAGACTGTTATATTCATATTCATCAAGTTTCCAGTAACAGAAGTAGATTTTTCACACATCAGTCAGAAATTTATCAAAGTTGATACTTCCATGAACCCACAGTAGAAGTTTGTCTCACAGATTGAATCTCAGTTGAAGGAAAAATAAAAAAACGGCTTCTCTTTCTTGATCAGCTGCTCTTTTCAGCTCAGCTACTTTCCTTTCTCCATTCATGCATCGTATAGCTAATAGCCTAAAAATGTTTTGTTTTGTTTAGCAAAGAAGGAGCACAGAAAAGCAGCTCTAATGAGAAACCAGACTCCTAAGAACCTCAATAAGAAGTCTGAGGAAGACAGACTATCCTATGAAAATCACACATCCATGTATACCTGACAAGTTCATCCAAAGGAATTCTGATTAAATAAAAGGGAAAGCCTGTGGAATAATGTGTTCCATCAGGTTGAACCCAACTAAACTCAGAGAGGAGTGGAATTGGCCATGTGCCACAAGAATTTTGGACATGGCTTCTGCTTAAAATCATAAACTCATCTAGGAAATTGAATTTGAGTAAGTCTCAGTGTTATGGAAAGTGCAGTAGAGGAAAAAAAGGAGGATGAGAATAGACAGAAGCAGAAAGACAGACATTCTCATATGTATTTTTAGAATCTTCAATAATACCTATATTATCGTCTAGAGTTAAGTTCCAAGTGTTTTCATTATCATAGTCTGATTAGATTCAATAAACCAATGTAGTAAAATGTGATTTGGTAAGTATAATATTGAAGAGGTTTATGTTTAGAACTGTTAGAGTACCTAGTGTTAATAACACACGCTGAAGGAGCAATATTGGGCTCATAGTTGTCAATGTATAAAAAAGAAAAAGAGGAAGATGTAAGAATTTCTATACTGCCACAAGGAACAAGCTACCAAGGGTCTGTTTTCAATCTCCACCTCCTCAATGTTTCACCAACTGCCAGGAACACCATAAGACCAAGCCTTTGACACAAGGGTCTTTGGTGGACATTTAATAGCCCAAATCTTTCATGTAACACAGGCATGCATGACTTGAAGTAGATGTTTTTGTTTGTTTATTTATTTTTGGCTAACATGTTTCAAAGCACCTTTAAAAAATTGTCTTTAATCTTTTTTTACAGTCTAGTCATTATCCCCCTCCAGTTCTGTCCTCTGACAGTTCCTCATCCCATTTCTTCTTCCCCATTTACAATAGGATGTAACCCTAACCCCCTACACCTTACCAGGCCTCCCCATTCTCTCAATGGTTTGGTGCATCTCCCATTGAGGCCAGACCAGGCACTCCTCTGCTGTATATGTGTTGGGGGCCTTGGAACAGCTAGTATATGATGCCTGGTTTGTGGCTCAGTCTCTGAGAGATCTTGGGGGTCTAGGTGTGTTGAGACTGCTGGTCTTCCTATGGGGTCACCCTCCTCAACTTCTTCCAGCATTTTCCTAATTCAACCACAGGGGTTCCTGACTTCAAACCATTGGTTAGGTGTAAGTATCCGTGTCTGTCTCAGTCAGATACTTGTTGGGGCTCTTGGAGGGCAGCCATGCTAGGTACGTCATAGCATCAGTAATAGTGACAGGCCTCGGAGCTTCCACTTTAGACGTATTTTTTTTTAGTTCTGCATCTCAATTAGTTACAGTAGACATGTCTCGATTGAATTTCCAAATACACTGAACCACCTTTTAATGAGAATATTTAGCTCACAGTTCTTTGTAAACACTGAAAGCCTTTGAAAAGTATACAAAAGGTATCTATTTTAAAAGATGTTTCAAACAAGCAAGAGGAATTGAAGATCAAGGTACTTTTTGCCAGGCCTGAAGATTCAAGTTTGATATCCCTAGAACCCACATGGCAAAGGAAGGAACTAATTCACAGAAGTTCTCCTCTGGCCAACTTCCTCAACTATGGCATGTGTGCCTCACATTCCCAGAATATATAAATAAGTGGAATGGAAAAAAGTGCCAATTTCAGATAGTTGTTCAGTATAGAAAATTATTTTGAGTGTCTTTAAACTTTGGTTTGTATATTATTAAAATATAGAGATATATTTACTTCTGGAGATTTTGATATAACCTCTTGGGAAGGCTACAGAACACAGGGTATTATCCACATCTCTCTGCACTCAGACTGATAGTTGTTATGTTTTTCCTCACTATAATGGTCAAATTTTAATAGTGTATGAATAGTCTATTTCTCTTTCCTTCAAAATTCTGAACCTTCTATCTTGTGGTAAATCTCCAACCCAAATAAGCCTGGGCAATGAAAACACAACTCAATTAATATGAATACATGCTGTGCACCTAGATTGGGCAGATCTACCACTGCACTACCATCTTCCCCATATAAGAGACCCATTATAACTTGCTGTTTCTCCAGGCCAGGTGCTTCTGCTCTACTTTCCCAATTCCTCTTCCTTTGTCATCCTCTCTTTTTTTTCTCCCCCAAAACCTTCAGCTTCACCTTCCCCTCTTTCTCTGCCCAATCACCAGTTCTAGTCTTTATAAATTAAGGTGGGAAGAAGGTTTACAGAAAATTACCTGAGTGTTGACTCATTCCTTGTTTGCAGCCCCTCACAGGAGAATAGAATTAACATTAAATATAATTAGCCCCGGGGGTATCTGCAACACTTCTCCAAAGGGAATAATTTTTCTTCTGATTGGCAACTCAATAATAAAGAATATGGAAATGAAACAAGAAAATATAATCACACATGCACACACACACACATACACACACACACACACACACACACACACACTTCATTTTTCTTTGTTGGTGTTATCAGTAAAGCACTCATTGAAGAAAATGTTCCTTTCCTGTTCACTTAGTATTTTCCTTGTCTGTTTTGACTGAACTCACAAAATAATTTTCTTTTCATTTTACTAAAGACTATCTTAATGATAAAAACTTTCCCAGTCCTATTGTATCAAAAGAGTTGGTAGTGACATACTGAGCACCAGCTGTATTTTTGTTTTTAAACTTTTTGTTTTGTTTTTATCTTATATGTATCAAATATAGAGGGAACAGTTTCCAAAACTGATTTCTTTCATCAATGGACCCCAGGTGGCTACTAAATCATGTGTTCAAGTTCATCACTGTTCTATTTAGGGTTACACTGAGATATGATATTTAATAACATCCAGGTGTAGAGATGGTTGATACCCCCCTGGGAGTTTGAAGCCTGCTTGGCAAGTCTGAGAATAAGTTTGTGCATTATACAGGTTTAGTTTTCCTATTTCTTATTCAGCACAACATGCTGCAGTACCAGAAAACTTTGCCAGCATCTAATTTAGGAAAGGTTGGCAAATTGTATTCCCAGAATAGCCAAGACAAATGAGAGCATCTTAATAAGTTAACAGATCTCAAACAGAAGGTTGCTGAGTACTCCAAGTTTCCTCATTTGGCCCAGGTTGCCTAGATAAAGTTCAAATGTGGAGTGGAGTTACTTGTGGTTTATCAAGCTCTGGCAGCCTCAGCTACATTTAGAAAGAGTTGATGAGAGACAGTTTTCAATTCAGTCATTGGCAATCAAGCTGTTTTGATTTTAACGTTTTCCAATTTTCTTTAGTACATACCATAAAAATAACTTCTGTGTAGTAGGTTCTAACTGAGGCATTTGTTCTTTCTATTTATTTATTTATTTATTTATTTATACATTTCAAATGTTATCTCCTTTCATTTGTTCTTTCTATTTATTTATTTACATTTTAAATGTTATCCCCTTTTCTAGTTCCTTCCCCAAGACCCCCGAAAATGCCTATCTCATCTTCCTCCCCCAGTGAACAGATTGGGTCACCAACCTACCTTCAAATTTTTTGACCCAGAATTGTTCCTGTCTAAAGGAAATGCAGGGACAAAAATGGAGCAGAGATTGAAGGAAGGGCCATCCAGTGACCAGCCCAACTTGAAATCCATCCCATGGGCAGACACTATTACTGATGCCATGTTGTGCTTGCAGTCAGGAGCCTAGCACGGCTGTTCTCTGAGAGGCTCTACTAGCAGCTGACTGAGACAGCTGTAGATACTTACAGCCAACCATTGGACTGAGGTCGGGAATCCTAAAGAAGAGTAAGGGGAAAGATTTAAGGAGCTGAAAGGAATGGCAACCACATAGGAAGAGCAACAGTATTAACTAACCTGGACCTCTGGGAACTCCTAGAGACTAAGCCACCAACCAAAGAGCATACATGGCTGGTTTGTGTCCCCCTCCCCCCAGCACATATATGGCTGAGGACTGTCTTGTCTGGACTCAGTGGGAGAGGATGTGCCTAATCCTATAGAGACTTGATGCTCCAGGAAAGGAAGATGTAAAGGGTGTGAGGTGCAAGTGGGTGTGTGAGGGGTGTGGGTGAGTTGGGGAACACCCTCTCAGAGGCAAAGGGGAGGTGGGAGCGGGTGAAGAGTTCTTGGAAGGGGGCCAACACTTGGAATATAAATAAAGCAATTTAAAGAATATAAAGTCTTTGAAAACACAGAGCAAACAGAATATTTTCTTTCACTTTGGGCAATAAAGAGTCTAGTCTACTTAAGTGTCACAATGTCTCCGGCCAGCAGAGACAAGGACAACGCATACACCAGGTTCGGGTGAAGCAGCTTCTGCAGCTTCCCACTGCAGCTTCCTTTATTCTCTTTCAGATTCTGCCTCAGCTCTATTCCTATATTCCTCTCTTGCTTCAGCTCTAATCCCTATTCCCTATTCAATTTATTATGGGGGATCACCCAATTTATCCCCCTCCACCCTCTGCACTCATATTTCATCACTCTTCATCATCCAATCAGCATTCAGCATGCTCTGTACCTGAGCCATACATGCAGACAGGGTGGGTGTTGATAGGGCAGTGACTCAATATCATGTTGTATGATGCTATGTGTCAGGTGGACAGCACATGATCATTCAGGTGCACATAATCAAGTTTTTGGTAAACAAGTAGGGAATCTCAGGGCTTGGCATTGAGCCAGGGTGCCAGCTTGGTTCACAAGGCCGCAGCCATGGCCACACCCACTTCCCACATCTCCCCCTTTTGTTCAATTAAAATGTTGGGGGGTGATTGTAAAAAGAAGGTCGGTGAAGCACCTGTTTTAGGCCATAAAGCTTGCATCCGCGTCCAGCACCCAGTAACTAGGCCTTTTTTAGGTCCTAGGTGGGTAAGGGCTCTGTCTTAGGTTATGCGGTGGGTGTCCCGCAGTAATCCCATCATTGAATCACCTTGCAGCCAAAAAAAGGGGCATGCATCTGGCTCACGGCACCTCAATATTCCCATCATTTGTGACTTCACAGCTTATGGCCCTCAGCCACTATTAGGAGCCTAATATGGGGCGAATTACCTGACTCTGTAGTCGCCACAGCTTGAACCAACAACCGTTTATCGGCCTGCACCCATCTGTGCATGTGTATCATCCACCACAGCATACCAACACATACAGTACACAGCAAAAATCACCAGAAGGCCATCTCTCCCCAATCCTTAGGAAGCTGAAGGTCCCCTGGATCATCTTCAACCACTGCTGAGTGGTGGCAATCTCCACATGGATGTTATTCACTGCAACAATGGATGCCCATAATTCTTTCATCCAATTTTGTGGGACAAATTAGCTGCATGAGAAAAATTCTGAAACTGCACAGAGGTTACACAAATTCCTGACATATGGGTTACACATGACACAAAGACTAATTGCTCCAGAATATCTATCATCTCCACTGTCAGATGATTCATCTGCACTTCCCTCCTCACTCTCTTGTTCTTGAGCCTCTTTTCTTTTTTTGCTGGCTTCTCGTTGGCCTTTTTCTACTTCTGCTGCATGAGCCTTTATGACACCGTGGACATAATTTTGGATGTCTCACAGGAGCTGCAGTAATTGGCCACAGGCGATTGGGACAATCTCTTTTAAAATGCCCAGCCTGGCCACAGGAAAACTTTTCTAACTCTGCAGCATACTTTCCACTTTAGTCCAACAGGCAAAATTTAACTAAATTCAAAATTACTAGCAGCTGCACCAAAGCCACTCTTACTTTCATATTTGAAGCAATCTTCTCCTGCTCTCTTCACTTTTAACTTCGTCCCTGTACTGGAAACTTTGACTCCGTCCCGTAACCCCGGGAGCTTAACTTGTCCCTATACCAGAACTTTAACTCTGTCCCATAACCTCGGGAGCTTAACTTGTCCCTATACCGGGAACTTTAACTCCACGGCTCTTCAGCAGTTGCGTGAGTGCCTCCCATGCTGTCTGTTTTGATGCGGCTGAACCCATCTCAATGCATCTCCTTACCAAGAACCTTGTTAATTCATCCCTGCTCCAGTATCCTTTAAAATTCGTCCCTGCTCTGGGATCCTTAAAGGACTTACCTTATACTTACCGAGCTCATTTCTGAATTTCAAGAGTTTCCCCGTAAGGCCACCACTTGCCGCGATGTCTCTGGCTGGCAGGGACAAGGACAATGTGTACACCAGGTTCGGGTGAAGCAGCTTCTGCAGCTTCCCATTTCAGCTTCCTTTATTCTCTTTCAGATTCTGCCTCAGCTCTATTCCTATATTCCTCTCTTGCTTCAGCTCTAATCCCTATTCCCTATTCCATTTATTATGGGGGATTGCCCAATTTATCCCCTTCCATCGTCTGCACTCATCTCTCATCACTTTTCAACATCCTATCAGCATCCAGCATGCTCTGTACACGAGCCATACATGCAGACAGGGTGGGTGTTGATAGGCCAGTGACTCAATATCATGCTGTATGACGCTATGTGTCAGACGGATAGCATGTGATCATTCAGGTGTGCATAATCAAGTTTTTGGGAATCACAGGGCTTGGCATTGAGCCATGGTGCCATCTTGGCTCATGCCTGCTTCCCACACTTAAGGTACTATATAACTCTACAGCACAGCCTATCATCAACTATTTGGTTTGAATGGATGTGGGAAGGAAGGAATGATTTAATTAATGGCTCTGATTGGAAAAGCAATCAGTGAATGTTAGTGGGAATGTATTTTTCTTACCAATTTTCCTACCAAATACGGGACTGGTCTTACTTCCTTTATTTATTGAAAGCAGGAGAATATTAAAATTAAAAGATTAAAGGAAAACAATATGCTGTATATTTTTCCAGTTGAAGATTTGAATGTGATATATTTAAGACATAATTGACATAATACAATGATTTTCATTACTATGGATTCTATGTGCCTTCTTTACATTTCATCAGCAACAACTAAGCAGGCCACAATTCTGAGTCAACAGGAAAGGCTTCTTTTTCTTTTTCAGGACCAATATATCCCCAGCTTATTCATCTAGTATATCTTACTTTAATATTCCAGGAATTTCTCTTTCCTTGAGTACTTGATGGAATGATAACATATGGGAACAGAGAAAAAGACCAGAAAGGAACAAAGAAGCTTCAATGCTAGGGTCTTTGTCCAGAATACTTTTTATTTAAACAAATTTTGAGATGAATATAATCATGTCACTTCCCTTTCATTTTCTTCTCTCCAAACCTTGCCAGGTACCCCTTTTTGCTCTTGATCAAATTTATGGCCTCTTTTACTTTAAGTGTCACACAGAAACACTCCTAAATACTACAACCTTCTCAGGTTGTGTAATGTTTCCTGTCTCTATATATTTTCAGAGATGACCAATTGGTATTAGATAACTAATTGCTGTGGTCTTCCTTTCTCTGGGGAAGACTTTTTTTTAATTCTCAGCATTTCTTAATTGCCTGTAGTTCTTTATGTATGCTTGAGACCTCATGAGCTTTTCCCTAATCCATGTTAGCTATTGGTATCCTCCCTGTTCAGGTCATGTTTGAGAAGGTTTGCTGGTGACATTTTATAGGTGTAACTTCTGACATTTCTAGAAGACACAAATTTTCAGCTCCTCTAGCTTTTACATTCATCCCATCTTCTGCCATGATTCCTGAACCTTATGCACAAGAGTTGTGCTGTAAATAGGTCAGTTGAAACTGGTCTCCACAACTCTGCATTTTAATCAGTTGTGGTTTTCTATAATGGTCTCTGTCTGATGCAAAGGGTTTTCTTGATGAGGGGTGAGAACTATACATATGTGGTTTTAAGGACAAATATTTACAATGTTATTAGGATTGTAAGTTTTCATCTAAGAAACATGACTTCACTAGCCCTGGGTAATTGGCTAAGTTTCCAATAATAGACATGATTTCCCTCTTATTGAGCTGGAATTAAGTCCAATTAAGAGCTGTTAGTTACCACCAAAGTATGAATGACATTATTTTCTTCTTAGGGTTATAATTTCACATTCATCATTGTTAGGATACATAGGTATCTGTGAGGCCAGGGAACTGTGGGTTAGGGGAATCAGGTCTGGAGCAAGTGTGGAGTTGAGGTGTGTCCAAACCCCAGAAATCTAACCCTGAGATCAGAGAGAGTAGAATTGCTGCCCCCTCCTATCTTGGGCTTACATATCCTGGCCCATGCTTCCCTGAGCCCCTCGGAGGACATCACGTAGCTTGGCACCCAGGGTAGGCTTCCTCTCCATATAATATTATGTCCAGCAATATCTGAAATTCTTCTCTTTGCATCTTTTTTATGAGGCATCTTTTGTGCCCTGTTCCGAACCAATGATGTACACTTTCCCTGAAGACCCCTACCCACTCTCCAAGGGTTTAAATAGCCTTTGCTTTCCCAACTAAATGAGCTGACTCACTGAAGCCTGCTTCCCAAGAGTCTGTTCTTGTCCACACTCACTCAGTGCTTGAGGACTCTATCCCTTGGCAGGTCCAGCCTGTATCCCCAAGCATCCACCAGCAATTTGACATTATGAGTGAACAACAGGCATCATAGCTGGATAAGACTGTTGGTTGCTTTCCTCCTTTGGACACTTGAATTCTGCTTTCTGGTTCTATAAAAGCTAGTCCTCTGAAAGGAGGCTTTCAGGTCAAAGCCAGCTTATGGGCCTCTGTCCCTTTGTCTGAAGTTCATGGTTTCTTCATCATTAGAAATATACTTTCCATTTTTGGGGCAACCTAGGGCAATAACATTAGCTTTACTGTTTGGGGGGAGTCTCTTGGGCAACTGTGACTAACAGTTCAAAAGAGAACTTCTTATGTTTGGTGTTAGATGGCCTTGGGATAGCACTGTCAGCTCAGATGGAAAAAGTTCATTTAAACAAAATATGTATATTAATATACTAACTTATGCTATTGCAGGTACTTTTAGGTAATTAATATTATGATTCCTTATGACTTTCAGACATCCTTAGAGCTGTTTTACACTCCTTTTATAGTTATCTTCTTTACCCAATTTACACTTTCAGATTACATGCACCCTGTTATTACTCTCTGTTGCTCCTCCCTCCTGCTCCCCACCAATGGTTCATTTTTATCATCCCAGTCTTTGAAGTTACTCTGGATCATGTAATCATATCTGAAAATTTGGATCTAGAAACCCCATGAGATATCACATACAATGCTTCTAGGTCTGGATCACTCAATATGGTATTATCTAGTTCTATTTTCCTTCAGATTTTATGGTTTCTTTTTTCCATATAGCTGAACAGCATTTCATAGTATAAGTTGACCACATTTTTATTATCCATTAATTAGCTGAATGACATTTACTTTGTTTCAATCTTCTAGCTCTGATGAACAGTGCAACAAGGAACATGGCTGAACAAGTTATTTGTAGACATCAAGTTCATTGATCATATGCTCCAAAATTGTCTATCTATGTGGCCCATCATTCTTATTCTTGAGAAAAAAATACCTCTAGAATTTGTTAATGCTGATGGGTCTTTTAAAAATCACAATATTATTGCTGTATATTATTGCAAACCTGATAACCAGGAGGCTAGACATTTTACATGTGTGTTTAATATTCTAGGGTAATAAAGACATTAAGCAGCATGTACTCTAATATTCACAACTAATAAATTCTAACTAAAATATGCTAATAACTTTTAAAGTTAAATACTAAGAAGAAAGCATAATTAGAGATTGGACAAGAATTATAAAGGGGCATCTCAACAAAGGAGATACATGTGCAGCAAATACATATTTGAAAATTAACACATTGTTTGCACATATAGAAAACAAATTTAAAAGAACATTGAGATACTTGAAGAGTAAGAGAGCAGCATTCTCTTATCTGCAACTTCAAGTTGTGTAGAATTGGAGTCTAGAAATTAATGACGTCTCAGGTCAAGGTAGATAGGTTAGGCTTTCACATCTCTTAGGGCTTCACCTGCTGCACAAGGACCACTCACATCTGGAGGAAAAATCTTCTTTTTTATCTTATTTATTTTTATTTTTTATTAGATATTTTCTTATTTTACATTTCAAATGTTATCCTGAAAGTCCCCAATACCCTGCCCCCACCCTGCTCCCCAACCCACCTACTCCCACTTCCTGGCCCTGGCATTCCTCTGTACTGGGGCATATAATCTTCCCAAGACCAAGGGCCTCTCCTCCAGGAAAGTCTTCTTTACTTCTTAGTGTATTGATTTAATTGATAATATTTCCACCAAATACTTTCATAGACCTACCCAGAATAATTTATATAAACTATCTGGGCATACAAGGGCCTAGCCAAATTGATATAAAATTACCCCCTATAGTTGGTGAGTCACAAAATGATATAGATGACTCTTTAGATATCTCCACTGAAAGAAGTCAGTCAGAAATAGCTATATACTATGTGATTCTAATTTATGACATCCTGAAAAAAAATAAAATCAGAGCTTTCAAGGAACAGCCAGATCCAGGTGTTCATGGTGTGAGATAAGGATGATGCATAGATTTATGAGAAAAGACATAGAGGGTCACAGAAATGTCTGAAACATACTATAGTTGTTGAGGAAATGGTAAGTTTATTAAAATTCACAAAATTTAGTAGGCATAAAACTGTGGTTTTAAAATTGTTACCTAAAAATAATGATAAATTGGCAGATTCTGAATTTGGCCTATGATAAGCTAAAATTATATATAATTATAAAGCACAACCTTATTGATGTGTTGAGTAAGTATATACAAATTAAAATAGCTTCACAATTAAGAAAGGACTATATGATTTCATACCATAAAAGCACTGTGTTTTTGTGGAGTAAATTTTTTCCCATATAGAGTATTGGCTAAAAATTCTGAAAGAACTCAGAAACAACCAGTTCCCAAATATTTGAATCTCCATTATATCTTAATTTCCTGATATACTCACATTCCTCCAACGTAACTCATATAATAAACTGAATGGCCTACTCATGAATTCATCTTTTCTTTATATTACAATGTGAAGTCTACAGGGTCAGTCATTTGGGGCCTGGATCATAGTAGTCCCTGTATAAATTTTGGTTTTAGTTGAACATGCTTTGCTAAATAGTGATGTAAAATCCACTGGAGACACTGAAGAAAAATATGTAATAAGGAAATTTCAGAACCAACCAATACAGAAATGATCCCAGTCCAACACATACTTAGTTTGTAATCTTGGGGAAATTATATAAAATTTACCAAATGAAATCACCACAGTTTATGGCTAAAAGGTTCAAGATGTTACTTACATCACCCTTCTCATTTTCTTAAACTACCTTTCTTTAGAATCTAAGAAATGGTTTTACCCTCATTATTAGTTTTATTGATACTGAAACCAATAAGGACCCTGATAGGAAAAATTCATCAGAGGCCTTAAAAACAAGTATCCTTTAAGACTTTTATAATTCATTTAAGATACAGAAAAGTAATTAAAGAGTCTGGAATCTTTAACAGTAAAGGAAATATTACTCTAGTTGACTTTCCTATATCTGAGGTCAAAAGCAGAGAATAAAGTAGATTATGCAGAGCTGTGCACTGAATACATTTCCAAATTGAAAATTTTGTTTTCTTAATTAGCATACACAGTGAACACAAACAGTATTATGTAAGTAATGGGTTGTTTCAAAATTGAGCTCATCTGGTTGTGATTATCACAGATTAGAATGAACGATACAAAATACTAATTCTAATGAATAAAGTATTAACAGAAAACAATTGATTTTCCAGTAACTACTAAATACTGAAGATGAATGCCAAAGATTTATCTAATATTCTTTAAATATTCATCTTAAAACCCTAAAAGATGACAATGGGATGAGGACCATTGCTTTTGCAAACACCATAAGGAATTTTCTTTAAATATTTCCTAAGCATTTAAGCATAGTATCATAGTAAGTATTGAATAGCTAAATTTGCTGAATTTAAAAATGAAATAAAGTTGCATGAACCTATATACTATAAGAATAATTAAAACTGGAAAAAGAATGAACCTATGATCAAGACTGGCTATATATTTTCTGTGAAGAAACATGAAAGACAACTTGATCTAGTCTCCTTTTTTTCATAATTTATTTAGTTTTATTCACATTATATACCAATTGTACCTCCTCCCTGCTCTCCCCCAAGTCCTGCCCTTGCAAGTCCCTCCCCCCATTACCTCCTCCCTTTCTCCTCAGAGAAGAAGAAGCCCCACTTGGATACCACCTGACCCTGGAACATCCCAGCAGGACTAAGCATTTTCTCTCCCACTAAGGCCCAACCAGGCAGTCCAGGTAAGGGAAGGGGATCCACGACAGGTAAGAAAGTCAGAGCAGCTTCTGCCCTGATTGTTGGGGGAACCCACATGAAGACCCAAGCTATACATATGTTATAAATGTGCAGGGGTGCTAGGTTTAGCCCTTTGGCTGATGGTTCAATCTCTGTGAATCTCCATGGGCCCAGGCTAGTTGAGTCTGTAGGTCATCTTCTGCTGTCCTTGGCATCTCCAGCTCCTTCAGTCCTATCCCTAAGACTCCCTGAGATTTGTTTGATATTTGGCTATGAGTCTCTGCATCTACTTCCATCCACTTCTTGATGAAGCCTTTCAGGAGACAGTTATGCTAGGTTCCTGTCTGAAAGCATAGCAAAGTATCAATAGTGTCAGGGGTTGGCTCTCTCAAATGGAATGGATCTCAAATTGGACCAGTCATTGGTTGACCATTCCCCCTCAATCTCTGCTCCATAAGTATCCCTGTGCATTTGTAGGCAGGACAAATTTTGGGTTGAAGGTTTTGTGTGTGGGTTGATGTCTCTTTCCTTTCACTGGAAGTCCTGCCTGGCTGGTCTTCATTTCTAAACAGAAGGTTCTGTCTTCCTAAAGAATCAAGTCAGTGTTGGTGGTCGTTACTCAGAGGATCTGAGTGGTCATTCATTTTCTTCTGGCTTTCTAAGACATTTGCTCTCTCTAGCAATCATAGACACAGAAGTAGTTTGTTGCAAGATAATACCTAAAAACATCTAACATAGTATATTATACTCTTGAATGATTTTTGCCTCCCATTAGGATGACTCATGATGCTATTATCCCTCAGATGTTTGTTGACTAATAGTTTCCATAGAGGATCTGCATGAAAGTCTAAAGTCCTCACATATTTCTGAATCCTTTTTCTGAGAAGTCCCTGAGCATTGAAATAGGAACTAGAGGTACAAAAATGATTAAGATGCATTTATCTACCTTTGTGCTGCCCATGATCTGAAAGAGAAATATTTTTTAATGAATAATAATGATACTATGTAATATATAATAGAATTATACATATTTTTTGTAAAGTGGGTAGTATGTCTCAAGGTTAGCTATGGAATCTTCAACGAGAAACTTTTGTTTTTAATTGCTGTCAAAGAGTTGTGTTCAATAATCTGAGACAAGTTAGTTGAGAGAAGAAATAGCACCAAGGCATATAAGATATTTTTAAGAAATTAAACACATGCATTATTGTGGATACTGGGAAGTGCCCACTGATAGAAGCCTGATATGGCTGTCTCCTGGAGGCTCTGGTAGAGCCTGACAAATATATAGGAGGAAGCTCGTAGCCAACCATTGGACTGAGCTCGGTGTGTGTATGTGGGTGTCCTGATGGAGGAGTTGGAAAAGTGACTAAAGGAGCTGAGGAAGTTTACAGCCCCATGGAGGGAGCAACAGTGTCAACAGGCCAGATCCTCTGGAGCTCCTGGGGACTAGGCCACCAATCAAAGAATATACATAGAGTGACCCATGGAGCTGGTCACATATGTGGCAGAAGATGGCCTTGTTAGACATCAGTGGGAGGAGAAGCCCTCAGGCCTGATGGAGTTCAATGCCCCTGTATAGGGGAATGCCAGGGTGGTAGGATGGGAGTGGGTGGGTGGGGGAGCATCCTCAAAGAGGTAGGGGGAGGGAGGATGGGATAGCGTATTTCCAAAGGGGAGACCAGAAAGGGGAAAACATTTGAAACATAAATAAAGAAAATATTCAAGAAAAAAAGAGAAATTATCAGGTTATTGACTTACATTTAATAAGGCTGGATATGAGGCTAATTAAATATTATTATTTTTTCATCTTAAAAACAGGAACACATAACTATTAGTCAGTGAAGGCAACAACTTGTGTGGGAAAATAAGAGATTATGACCAAATAATTGTTTCAAAGAGAATGCTCTGGCAGCAGGGTGGATAGCACAGCCAAGAGAAATGAGATGAGAGTTAGAGCCTGCTGTGATGGTGCAGTGACAGATGACAAGTGTTTGATCTAAAGCAATGGGAGTGGACACACAGAGAGATTTGAAATCAATTTGCAGAATTAAAATGACAGAGCTTACTGATTAGTTGGCTGTTTGGGTGAGTTACAAGGAAGAGTCAGCCTAGACTCTAGACTCTAGGTGACTTATTTGTGCATATTACTAAGGAATTTACTTTATTGCTGGTAATAGGAGCCAGAAATAACTGTGACCAAAATAAGTAGCAGTTTATTTTCCCTTTGGTGATCTAGTTATGAAGGTGAATACCATGGGTCTGGATAATAGCAGCACAGTATTAAAGGACTCCTAGTCACTCTGCTCTACTAATGGCTTCTAGTTTTAGAATTTTTATTTTCCAAGATGGATGCTGTAGTTCAACTATTACATCACTGTATCATGCAGGTTCCCCTGATCTCTCCTTCTTCTTCTTCTTCTTCTTTCTTGTTAAGTTTTGGGAATTGAATTGTAGAACCTTATGTGATCAAGTTCTATCACTGAGATTAATCTCTAGCTCTTCTCTAAAAGGTACATTGAATTGTTGTTTTAATTGGCTCTGAAGTGTTGTAAACAGTATGTAGGATATTTTCAAATACTATCAGCTGAGTTTAGTAATATCAGTCCCCTAGGAAGATATCATGGCCGTGACCTTGGTGAGACTGGATGCCTGCCCTTCACTCATTTTTTTTCAACTGTGCTTTTGCTCTTCATTAACAAGAACAAGGTACTATGTATTTATGCATCAGTTTTAAGAAAATAAATATTTTCAAGCACTTTCTAGAAAATTCTAGGCACTGCACTGAAGATAAACTCACACCAATTGATCAATTAAAATGGAAATGAAAACAAGTAACATACTTTCTGGTACCTATGTTGCAGTCAGACTCTTTTGTTGTAGGCCTGTGATAAACAGCGATGTCTCTGCATGTGTGGGGAGTCCAGGCTTGTCTGGAACACTCTCTGTTTAAAGTCAATATTCATTTTTCCTAAATTATATGTGAGTGATAAGTGAATATGTGCTATACATTTAAAATTAATCTTATGAATCACCAACCTAAAGTTATACAGATGATTTTTAGTGGAGACAAGAAATGAGAATACAGATAATATTGGTTACTTGTGTGGCTTCTAGAGTATTAAATTACATTATTTGAAAGTATCACAACAATAACTTTCACATGTTACATGGTAATTTTTTATAACTCATAAACCTTTAGGATAAATATTATTTTTTACAATGTACTATTTTAACACATTACACTAAATTTAAAATCCTTTTTAAAAAGTATGTTTTTCTACAGGCTGAATTATTGGAGCAATCACATTCCATTTTACTGGCCAAACAGACTTTGCGCAGGAAAAACTTTAATTAATTTTTTTCTTTTGTGACTTACTTTTCACCATGCTAGGATGAAAATTCTCAAGTGCTGAGTTACTGACATAAGAGCTAGTGTGTATGCATCATTTAACCACTCTAGGTGAATATGTGTGAGTGTGTGTATGTATCCACGTGTGTCTAAGCTGTACAACTTTGGAATTAAGACAATATTTTTCATCTAAAAATAAATGTAAGTTTTGCTTGATTTCTTTCTAGTTACCATGGGTTTTAATAAATCTGACTAACTGAGTTAGCAATAGCAATAGCAATGTAGTCTTTTGTACTAGTAAGTGGATTTTACCAATCTTTTAAATAGTATAATCTCTTTGGTAACATCATACTCTAAGCTTTAACAATGCAGTATTAAAGGAATTAAATAGGCTTCCTTGGTAAAACCCTTGATATTATTTGTAACAGCACTATGTTTTAATCACTATATAATTTCTCCCTGAGTAAATTCTCTATAATCCTCAGGACTATATTTTAAATCCTCAGGATGATGATTTTTAGAAATGACACATTTTCTTTCTTATTTAATTGCATCTCAAGAGCTGTTTCTCAAATAGATGGCCAGGCTAGATAAAAGAAGAAAAGATAACAAAATATGTTTTATTTCATTTAAGAGCTATGAACAAATAATTGTATATTTTTCCAAAATTTTGGTTGGAAATTTATCTACATTCTCAAATATATAGTTGAATTCATGTAATTAAACAAAAGTAGTCATCACTGGTACTAAATAAACTTCAAAGTCCAGCATCATTTTATGTTTCAACTGGGTAGAATGCTTAGTTTACCTATTAGTATGATACTAATAAGCTGAATTACAATTGAGATTAAAATTATGTATACATTAGCTATTTTAATATACCGTCTTTGCAAGAAAAATAAACATTAAGTGTATTTCACTTTTCTTACCCAATTAAAGGTATGATAGTGTCACTGAATTCTAGCTCTATACTATGACTTAGATTGTGCCATACTATGCATAGATGATGCAAGACAGGTACCTGAAAGCTATCATCTATTTAAATAAACTTATAGTCCAATGTTTTTAAGTGAGAGATAATTATATGCACATATATATATATATATATATATATATATATATATATATATATATGGAGTACAATGTGACAATTAAAAAACCAATTGTGTATGTGTGAATTTATTTCTTCTATTTATGTCTATTTGACTTAATTTGAAAGCTAAGCAATATTTTAGTAAAATCCATTGGTCATTATGTCTGAGAGTATTAGTTTATGTGTCTTCAAACTAAATAATAAGTAACGATGAAAAGCTAAAATGTGAAATTACTATGCATGGCTTAAAAGGAAAGTCTATATTCGCCTCCTGATTACTTTCATCTAGAATGTTCTTTTGGTTTATGATGATGGAATATTAATGACTATCGGACCTATTTCTGAATTATATCTATCAAAGGTTTACCAGCCAATTGATTTCCCTAGTAATATATTAATATTTGAAACTTGTTATGAGGTTGTTATTGTAAATATAACTCTTGGTGCATTTGATTTTAATGTTTGCTGTTCTGTTGGTTATATAAGAGAGACTCAAGAACAAAATTTGATGATCATAAATAATAGCACATTCCACATGCTATGCGTGTAAGAGGTTTACATGATACATACATCCTTGGGGAAAACTCGTTTTCTGAGAAAAGGAAACAAAGGAAGGAAAACTGTCAGCAGAAGACAGCTCCTGCATTCCATGTAGCATTTTTATGTGGCATTGTTGCTATAATTGGAAGCAAAAATGACTGGGTTGCAGTTTCTCTCCTGACAAGTGCCTGCCATCCATGTTCATGCTACCCAAACAACATTATTTGTTTCAGATGGCACAATGTTAACAAACTGATTTCAAACACTTCCTCTTGTGTTGTATCTCAGTTATGATGTCTTAAACTAATTTGAACAAAACCATTTTAGTTTTAAAATATTATTAGAAGATAAACCATCATATTTGTCATTATTCTTTCCAAGATTTTTTCGTTTATTTTCAGAAACTTGGTGCTCTTTTGGAACAATTCAGTCATTCAGTCTCATTAAAAACTTGTCACTGACTAGTAAATCTTATTAGAATCCATACATTTCAAAATAAATATTTTCCTACATAAATGAAGATTGTATATCAGATTAGTTTATGCACAAGGAGTGTACATTTTTTTTCTTAACTGCAGACAGAAGATGAATTTCCTTTGTGAGTTGTGTCTTTTGACAATCATGTTACTAAGCAGTTATACAATGATAACTTTAAATAATACTGTATACTGAGCATATAATGGGCCATTCTCTGATGATTGAAATTGCAAAATTCCAAGGACATAATGAGAAACCAACTGATTCTTTGTAAAATGCTGTCATGAAAACTGTATGTTCACATATAGCAGAGTGAATGAAGCTGCATACTTACATCACACCTTGTATAAAATGAAAATGAAAATGGGTTGCATGCTTAAAAGCTGAAACTATAAAACCCCTAGAAGAAAAATGGGAAAAAAAATACCACATTTGCCTGGGAAAAATTTCTTGGATAGAGTCTCCAACACAAAAACAACACAAGACAGAACAGGTGAGTTGATTCAATCAATTTAAAAGTTATTGCATAAGCAATGTAACAATAACAAAAAGATAACCCATGGATTAGGAGAAAGAATTTCAACTGTATGCATTATATAAAGGGCTAATACTCAAAATGTATAAAGAAATAGCTAAACAATAAGAAAGAAAAAACTAGTTTTTAGCTTTGAAACTTCAGATCAGATACTTCTTTTTTTTTCTATAGAAGTAGACAACAAAAACATGTTTAACATTTCAAAACATCATAGAAATACAAATTAAAACTACAATATGGTATTATCTGACACCTGTCAAAATGGCTATTACTAAAAATATGAAGGATAAAGTGTGCTGTCAAAGATATGTAAAATGGCAAAGACATTGGAATATACACTGGTCAAAAGTATAATAGCTCTCCAGAACACTAAGAATAGAATTATTATATGGTTTTTCAATTTTATTTCTAAACATATAGTGACAAATTGATATCATTATATTACAGAGAGGGTTCCACTCATGTTCACTGAAGCACTGTCATAACAATTAAATACACTTTACAGCAGAACCACTTCAGTTTGTATTTAGTATTGTTTTCATGGTTTTCCTTGAAGCACAAACAATAGGCCATGAAAAGATGAAGATAAGGCAGAGGCAGGCGGATTTCTGAGTTCGAGGCCAGCCTAGTCTACAGAGTGTGTTCCAGGACAGCCAGGGCTACACAGAGAAACCCTGTCTTGAAAAACCAAAACTACAAAAAAAGAAAAGAAAAAGAAAAGAAAAGAAAAGAAAAGGTGAAGATAGCATGTTTTACTCAAAGGATATTTTCACAGTATAGTAGATATGCATGTTGCTCCTGCCAGGCCTGTGTTGCTCAGACAAACATGCTAGCAAATCACATATATTAAATGCTACTAAAATACTAAAGGTAACTGATAGCTGTCTTTACCTCAATAATATACTTTTTTTTTTTTGCTGCTTGATCAATATGTTTATTATCTTTATGAAAAAATCTTCATAGAAAACTGCTTTAGCTTTCAGCAATCCTTTCCTGAGCTCTGAGGAAGTTTACCTTCTTTTGAGAAACCTGGTCTTTCTTCTGGGCAAGAGACATTTTGGGATGATTCCACCTTTTCTTCTTTACTTCTCTCTTGGGCTTCTTCTCATAGACTGGATTCTCTCAGATAGCAGCATGAGATTTCTTATACATCTCCTCCATCATGTCTGGAGTTATGTTGTTCTTGATGTACTGAGAGAACTTGAAGGGAAATGAAATTTAAAATGAAATTTAAGGCCTGGAATTCATGTAACTTATGTCCAGAGAGTTGTTTTGTAAGCTTAGAAGCCTGAGGAAAGGACACAGTAGAACAGGCCTGGACACGCCCATTAATAAAACATTCCTGACCCAGTTTGGAGTCATATGTTAACCAGGTGTTCTGCTGACTCTCACGTACCATTCTGCAAATGTGCTGATGTTTAAACGAACCAATCGCGTATAACTGCGCCAATTCTCCCGAGCCCCCGACCCCTCTTCCTATAAAAACTTCTAGCTTTCAAGCCACGTGGTCGATTTCTCACTCTCCTGTGTGAGATACAAATCAGCCCGGAGCTCCGCTAATAAACTACCTTGTGTTTTTGCATCAAGATCGTCATTTTTCGTGATTCCTGGTTGAGTGAGCGTCATCTCGGGTTTGGAGTGGGAAGGGCTCCTCACGGAGGTCTTTCATTTTGGAGGTCCCACCGAGATCTTCATGATGCCCAGGAACCCGGAAGGCCTCTTGGAAGTATGTTTGTGAGTGTTGTCTGAGTCTTACATGTTATGTTATATGTTGTCTAAGTGTGGTACGGTGCCGTTTTTGATTTTGGAACAGCTGCCGCTGGGGACCGTGAGGTACCAATGGCTGTAGGTAGAGACGTCTGATGAGACCCACAGGCTGTAGCCCTGGGAGACATCCCAAGGGTGACCCTGGAAGGAGTGCCCAGGGTGAGGGACAGTCAGGAGAGCCTGACTGTTTTTTCTGTCTGAAAAGGAGTGGAAGCGAAACCCCACTCCGTCAGAGGTAGCATTTGGCTGGTTGTATAGGTCTAGATGTGGATGAGTGTGCTTGTATGTGCTAGTGTCTTCTGTTTTTTGTTTTTTGTTTGTCTCTGTTCCTAATTTTTATTATAGGACAGACTGTGTCGACCCCTTTGTCCCTGACTAAGGACCACTGGACAGTCTTTAGGGCAAGAGGACAGGATTTATCAGTGACAGTCAAGAAGAAGCCTTGGCTAACTTTCTGTACCTTGGAATGGCCCGCCTTTGGGGTAGGCTGGCCACCTGAGGGAACTTTTGATCTACCAACCATCAGGGCCATGAAGGCTGTTGTTTTCCAGGAAAGACCAGGATCACATCCAGACCAGCAACCATACATCACAGTGTGGGAGGACCTGGCACGATTTCTGCCCCCATGGGTTCGCCCATTCCTACCTCCCCTGCGTCCTGGTACTATGATCCTAGCTGTCTGGGAAAGTGCTGAACTGTAGCCTGAAGGAAGGAGACAGTGAGCACAGCACACCACGAGCGCACTTCCCCAAGGTTTACCCAGAGATAGAAGAACCCCCTGAGTGGCCCGACTCCCAGCATCCTCCACCCTACCCCCAAGTCCCTCAACCTGCGCCCCAACCCTCAGCTCCTCCAGTACTCCCCCCAATCCCGGCCCCAGGGACCAGAGGAGGAGGTTCTTAAGCAGGAACAAGAAGCCAGCAGGGAGCCACCCCTGAAGGGCCAGCTGATTCGACTGTGGCGCTTCCCCTCAGGGCTGTTGGAGCTCCCCCGGCTGACCAGAACGATTTACAGCTTCTACAGCCTTGGCCTTTTTCTTCCTCTGATCTCTATAATTGGAAAATAAATCACCCTCCTTTTTCAGAAAATCCTGCAGGGTTTACAGGTCTAGTTGAATCGCTGATATATTCACATCGGCCGACTTGGGACGATTGTCAGCAGCTTTTGCAGACCCTGTTCACTATGGAGGAGAGAGAGAGAGTCCTCCAAGAAGCCCGGAAAAATGTCTGGGATGGTGCTGGACACCCTGTCCAGATGTCGGCCAAAATAGATGAAGGATTCCCTCTAACCCACCCTCAATGGGACTATAACACAGCACGTGGTAGGGAACAGCTATCCAACTACCGCAGGGCTCTAGTAGCGGGGCTGAGAGGTGCTGCTCACAGGCCTATGAATTTGGCTAAGGTAAGAGAAGTTATGCAGGGGACAACTGAGCCCCCCTCAGTCTTTTTGGAGAGGCTCATGGAGGCTTACAGGCGATACACCCCATTTGACCCTATGTCTGAGGGGCAGTGGGCCTCAGTGATTATGGCCTTTATCGGCCATTTGGCCCCGGACATTAGGAGAAAATTGCAGCAGATTGAGGGATTGCAGGATTATACTGTAAGGGATGTGGTTAAGGAAGCTGAGAAAGTGTATCACAAGAGAGAGACGGAGGATGAAAAGCTGGAAAGAGAAAAGAGAGAGAGGAGAGAAGATGAGAACAGGAGGGACAGAAGACAGGAAAAGGCTCCGGCTCGGGTTCTGGCCATAGCAGTAGATAGGGACAAAGGAGGTAGGGCTAGACAGTTAGGGGACCTGGGAGACAGAAAACAGCAAGGGCCAAGAAGACCCAGAGGAGACAGACCACGCCTAGAAAGAGACCAATGTGCATACTGCAAGGATACTGGCCACTGGGCCCGTGAATGCCCTAAATTGAAACAGGGGGTAAAGGTGCTGTCTCTTGAAGAAAATGAAGACTAGGGGAGATGGGGCTCGACCCCCCTCCCCGAGCCTAGGGTAACATTAGAAGTGGAGGGGACCCCTGTAGACTTCCTGGTCGATACAGGTGCAGAATTTTCAGTGCTTCGAACACCAGTAAGTAAAGTAAGAAAGAATGAAAGAACATTGGTGATTGGGGCTACAGGGCAAAAATTGTACCCATGGACCACATCCCGGACAGTGGACCTAGGATGAAACCGAGTGACTCATTCATTTCTGGTCATTCCAGAGTGCCCCATGCCCCTATTGGGAAGAGACTTACTAATTGAAAGCACAAATAACCTTTGCCTCCCCCAGACCAGAAGTATCTTGGGGAATAGAGACACCTCGGACCTTGGCACTAACTTTACAATTAGGAGAAGAGTACCAGATTTATCAGGACAAATTGAAGCCCCCTGAGGGGCTACAGGACTGGCTTAATCGATTTCCTCAGGTGTGGGCTGAGACGGGAGGAATGGGGATGGCAAGACAAGTACCCCCGGTGGTGACTGAGCTCAAGTCTGGAGCCACCCCCATTGGGGTCTGACAGTACCCCATGAGCAGAGAAGCACACGAGGGCATATGCCCTCACATCACCAGACTGCTTCAGCAGGGGATCTTGCTCCCATGCAAGTCCCCTTGGAACACTCCCCTACTCCTGGTAAAGAAGCCAGGAACAGATGACTATCGCCTGATCCAAGACCTTAGGGAAGTCAATAAGAGAACTCAAGACATTCACCCCACAATGCCAAACCCTTATAGCCTGCTCAGCACACTGCCACCTGAGCGAACCTGGTATATGGTCTTAGATCTTAAAGACGCTTTCTTCTGTCTGAGGTTACACCCTAATAGCCAACCCCTGTTCGCCTTTGATTGGCAAGATTCAGAAAGCAGAAGGACTGGACAGATCACATGGACAAGACTGCCTCAGGGGTTCAAGAATTCACCTACCTTGTTTAACAAGGCCTTACACCAAGATCTTGCCTCTTTTTGAGCCAATAATCCCCAGATGACGCTTTTGCAGTTTGTTGATGATCTTTTACTAGCTGCAGAAACACGTGAGAAGTGCGAACTTGGGACTCAGAACATCCTGGTCGAGTTGGGTAAGTTGGGGTACCGGGTTTTGGCTAAAAAGGCACAGTTATGCCAGACGGAAGTGACCTACTTGGGATATATCCTGAAGAATGGACAACGATGGCTCCCAGAAGCCAGGAAGCAGACAGTGATACAGATCCCGACCCTGACCACCCCTCGCCAGGTAAGAGAATTCTTAGGGACAGCGGGATTCTGTAGACTTTGGGTCCTGGGATTTGCCACTCTAGTGGCCCCATTGTACCCCCTAACCAAAGAAAAAGGGGAATTCACCTGGACCCAGGAACATCAATCAGCTTTTGAGACTCTAAAATAGCCCCTGCTGCAGGCCCCTGCTCTAGCACTGCCAGACCTGAACAAGCCTTTCACCCTATACATCGACGAAAGAAATGGTGTAGCTGGGGGGGGGGTCCTCACTCAAGCTTTAGGGCCCTGGAAGCGCCCAGTAGCTTACCTATCAAAGAAACTGGACTCTGTGGCTAGTGGGTGGCCTCCCTGCCTACAAGCAATAGCAGCTACAGCTGTGTTGCTAAAAGATGCTGATAAGTTGATGATGGGGCAGAGCATCACTGTGGTGGCCCCACACTTGCTCAAGAGTGTTATCAGGCAGCCCCCTGACTGCTGGATGACCAACATCTGACTGACTCACTATCAGAGTTTGCTGCTGACTGAGCGAGTGACCTTTGCTCCCTCTGCCATCCTCAACCCTACTACCTTACTGCCTGAAGCCGGTGAAACCCCTGTACACAAATGTGAGGAGGTACTGGCAGAAGAAACTGGAATTCGGCCAGACCTCACAGACCATCCATGGCCAGAAGCAGTGACCTGGTTCACCGATGGAAGCAGCTTCATGGTGGAAGGTAAGCACAGAGCAGGGGCAGTGGTAGTAGATGTGAAGTCTGTCATTTGGGCCAGCAGTCTGCCTGAGGGGACATCAGCACAGAGAGCAGAGCCCATCGCTCTAACCCAGGCTTTAAGACTGGCAGAAGGAAAGGCCACTAACATTTACACAGATAGTCGATATGCCTTCGCTACGGCCCATGTCCACGGGGCAATCTACAGACAGCGTGGACTCTTGACTTCCGCTGGGAAGGACATTAAAAATAAGGAGGAGATCCTCAGCTTGTTAGAATCTGTCCACCTGCCTCACAGGGTGGTGATCATTCATTGCCCAGGACATCAAAGGGGGACCAGACCAATAGAAAGAGGGGAACCAAATGGCAGACCAAGTGGCCAAAGAGGCAACTCAGGGACCAATGACTCTGGTAATTAAAACGGCACCCCAGTTAGTTAAGGAAGAGATGGAGAAAGGAATCCTCACATAAAAAGAGGGGCTGGAATACCTGGCTGACATACACTGCCTCACTCACTTAGGATCCAAAAAGATGATAAAACTGGTCAGTAGGTTCCCTTATTATATTCCCGGACTACAGAAAGCTGTAGAGGAACTAGTGAAAAACTGCCAAGCCTGTGTGCTCACCAATGCCAGGTCCAGCAGGCTCCATGGCAGAAGGTGCTTGCAAGGAGACAGACCTGGGACTTACTGGGAAACCGACTTCACTTAGGTAAAACCAGCCTGGTATGGAAATAAATATCTTCTAGTCTTTATAGATACTTTTTCAGGGTGGGTCGAGGTGTTCCCCACCTAGAGAGAGACAGCTAATGTGGTGGCCAAGTAGATACTCGAAGAAATTCTTCCTCAGTTTGGGATACCCAAGGTAATCAGTTTGGATAATGGGCCGGCCTTTGTCTCCCAGGTAAGTCAGGGATTGGCCAGACAGCTGGGGATAAATTGGAAATTACATTGTGCATACCGACCCCAGAGTTCAGGACAGGTAGAGAGAATGAATAGAACTCTAAAAGAAGCCCTAACCAAATTAGCTTTAGAAGCCGGTGGCAAAGATTGGACAGCCCTTCTCCCTTATGCCTTATTCAGGGCCTGGAATACTCCCGGAGCCTCTGGTCTAGCACCCTTTTAATTAATGTATGCCTCCGCCCATCTATGTGACAGTAGAAAGTAGAACTTGCCCGGATGCATCTTTCATCCCCTCCTCTCGGCTTTTTACCCGGCTCAAGGCTCTTGAAATTGTAAGAAAAGAGGTCTGGGAACAGTTAAAAGAAACCTATGTTGCTGGTGATACACAGGTGCTGCATCAGTTTGAAGTAGGAGACACTGTCCTGGTGAGGAGACATCGAGTGGGGAACCTAGAGCCGAGGTGGAAAGGACCATATTTGGTGCTGCTGACGATGCCCACCGCTGTAAAAGTAGAAGGAATCCCAACCTGGTTTCATGTGTCTCACATTAAGAAGGCGCGCCCTGAGGCTGACCAGAATGAATGGACCTTGGAAAAGACTGATAATTCTCTTAAGCTTCATTTGCATCTCAGGCAACACAAGGGCAAGCAACCCCCACGCCCCCAAAAGATTGGCTTGGCAGGTGTTGTCCCAAGCAAGAAAAGTTGCTTGGAGTCTCACTAAAGATGCCACCCCCACCACTTGGTGGCCTGCGCTAAGCCCCGATGCCTGTGCCCTGGCATCTGGGCTAGACTCATGGGATATCCCCGACACTGACCTGGAAAGTTCTAAGCAGACTAAGCCTCCAAATTCGGATTATTCTGCCTGCAATGACCAGACTTCCTAGGGAAAGATTGGATGTTGTTTCGCAAAAGCTAGAGATGACATGGCAAACAGTGAGTTTTATGCATGTCCCAGGGATGGGGGAGATAGGAATGCAGTGAAAACATGCGGAGGGTCAGATCATTTCTTTTGCAGAGAATAGGGGTGTGAGACCACAGGGCAGGCATATTGGAATCCCTCCTCCACCTGGGACCTCATCACGGTCCACAGAAATTGGACTGGTGACCCATGGAACAGGTGTTATAGCAGTAGCCATTGCCAGCCCCTTCACATAGAATTCACACAGAAGGGAAAACAGTTTGGCAGGATGTGGGGATTGAGGTACTATGTGTCCGGAATGAATCCCGGATTCACTTTCCAAATTAGACTCAAAGTTGAGACTCTGCTGGGGCAGCCCGTTGGTCCCAATAAGGTGCTATTTGACCAGGGCCCACTTACACCTCCTCGGCTGCCCCTTCCCACAGTGGCACCCTCCCTGGGTCCTGGTACCACCCCCAATACTGTCACTGCTCCAACTGCATTCCCAAAACCTCAGACTGATTCATTTGATTTAAAAATGTACAGGATTTTGAAACAAACTATAAATTAAGTATTTATGCAGAGGATAAATGAGACAAAGGCAGACAAAGAGTCAAGTGACGTAAATCCAAAGAAAAGGGAAAATAATAATATGTACTACATAACAGTAAGGTAAATTATATCTACGAGAACAATTACCTGAAGTAAAAGGGAAAAAAAGACATACACCAGGGGAAAATGTGGGATAGCTGCAGATCTACACCCTTCTCTTCTCTAAATCCAATGCCCTAGACATACTCCTGACCTCTGTAGCATACTACCTGTTGAGGCCCCCCCTTCCCTCTCTTCCTGCATCTCCAGAGGGCCATGTAGTGGCTATTCCTGGTTGTCAACTTGGCTATATTTGGAATGAACTACAATCCAGAATTGGAAGGCTCACCAGTGAACCTAATCTGGAGTCTGGGAGATAGAAGTTTCTGATCTGGATCTTGGTATGGAGATCTTGAGACACAGTGGCTATTGAATCCAGAAGATTAAGACAGGGAGATCTCCGAGTTCAAGGTCATCTGGGATTAAAGGTGTGGTGGCACACACCTTTAATCTGGGCTACACCTTCTGCTGGAGAGTATATAAGGACATTGGAAGAAGTGAGTCTGTTCTCGCTCTTTCGCCTGCTTGCTGTGTGAGACTAAGCAACTGCTAGAGCCCTGGACTTCCATTGACAGCTACTACTGAACCATTGTTGGGAACTGGACTGCAGACTGTAAGTCATAAATAAATTCCTTTACAATATAGAGACTATCCGTAAGTTCTGTGACTCTAGAGAACCATGACTAATACAGGCCATAAAGATTTTCTCCTCCAATCATCCTTCCCCACAACTTATCCCCTTATCTCAGACCCTGTCTACAGCAGGAGTTCCACAAGAATCCCACAGCAGCGCAGAGCAGGTAAGCAGGTCAGATCTCTACTCTCCCTCTTCTTTATATCCAACACCCCAGACTCATCCTCAGCTCTACAGTAGACTACTGGTTGGGTTCTGTCCTTACTCTCTGCCCCCATTCCCAGGTAACTAAAGCAAATCCTTCTGGAATACCCTGCTTTCATTCCCTCCTGTGGACCCTCTCAGTTTCCACTCCAGGTCCTTTGAACCCACTCCTATTCCAAAGTCTCAACTCTCAATACCTAGAAACATGTTATACCTAATAGCCACACCTAGCAGGATACAAAAGCATTCCCTGCAAAGTACAGAAGCATTCCCTACAAAGCACAAAAGCATTCCCCACCAAGCACAAAAATATTACCTACCAAGCACAAAAACATTCCCTACCAAGAAACACAGGCATCTTATTCTCCTAAGAACCAAAAATAGGAACAGAAACTAAGGAACAAAATGTCCATTCAAACAAAGACAAGACCAGATATTGGCACATAAAATTACAGTTTTCCCAACCCTATTATCTAGAAGCCAGTATAAAAACACAATCAATAACTGTCAGGCCAATATGTCCTCAGTACAGCCCAGCAATTATGGATTATAGATATCTGATTATAGATTTCAGGACAGACTACTATACCCAGCAAAATTTTCAATCACAATAGATGAAAAAAAGTAAGACATTCCATGATAAAACCAAATTTAAGCAGTTTCACTTTATAAATCCAGTCCTAAAGAAAGCAGTAGATAAGGAATTCAACATAAAGGGGCTAACAATAACCAAGGAAGCACAAGGAATAAATAATCTATGACCAACAGATCAAAAGAAGAGAACACACACACACACACACACACACACACACACACAGAACATAATAACAAAATAAAATAACAGGAACCATCAAACAGTGCTCATTGATAACTCTTAATATCAATGGTCTCAATTTCTCAAAAATAATCATAGATTAACAGACTAAACTTTGAAAACAGAATTCATTCTTCTCTATCCAATAAACATGCTTTAACATTCAGAAATAGAAATTATCTCAGGGTAAAAGGATGCAAAAAGATATTCCAAGAAAATGAACCTAAGAAGCAAGCTGGTATAGCTATTTTAATATTCAACAAAACAGTCTTCAGACCAAAACCAACAAGAAAAGATAGGGGAGGAGAGTACATACTCATCAAAGAGAAGTCTACCAAGAGGACATTGCAATTTTTTTTTATTAGTTTCTTTATTTACATTTCAAATGCTATCCCAAAAGTTCCCTATACCCCCCCCACCCCTGCTCCCCTACCCACCCACTCCCACTACTTGGCCCAGGCCTT
>NC_034596.1:113154413-113162263 GCF_900095145.1 Mus pahari | reverse complement strand
GAAAGAAATTAAGGATGTCTATCATTCATTTCTTCAACACTATATAAAATTTACACAACCAAATTATCAGCAACAGCTTCAGTTATTATTTAGACTGTGTAGGCCAGATTATTCACAATGTTTTATATATATATCTAACATACTTTCCAAACTTATACATAAATTTTTATTTATGCCACATTATTGTCTTTTATGAAATCTGATTTTCATTATAAAATAATTAAACTATTGTCCATAGTCATTCAGTATAGTAACATTTTACTTGATATAAGCTATGTGAAGATGGAGACAGCTTTGTTCAATTTCTGGTAGTCTCAGGATTTATTTGCATAATATATAAAATATTGTGATTTCTAAATTATGAATTGAGACAAATCATAGAGAAGAACAAAATTCAAAGTTTAACATTTTATAATAACACAAATTAAAACCTAAACCTTTTAGAACCGAAGGAGAGGTGAGAATAGATAGACATTGCAGTTTTTAATATCTGGGTCCACCAAACACGAGGGCACTCAAGTTTATAAAATAAACATGACTATAGCTTAAACCATATATTGACCCTCACATACTGATAATAGAAGATTTTAATTCCACACTCTCAACAATAGAAGATCATCCAGACCAAAAATGAAAATTACACAAAACAAAACAAAATGAAAATAGCACAGAAATACTGGCGCTAAATGATATCATAAGCAAAGTGGTGCTATAGATACTTACTCAACATTTCACCCGTACACACAAGAATATACCTCTTCCTCAGTAGCTTATAGAACTTTCTCCAAAATTGACCACATTCTTGAACACAAAACATGTGTTAACAAATAAAAAATTGAAACACCCTGCATCTTATCTGACTATTAAGGATTAGAACTAAATATCAACAATAGAAACCACAGAAAGCTTACTAATGCATGGAAACAGAACAACCCACTAATGAATGAAAAATGGGTCAATACAGAAGTTAAGAAAGAAATTTAAAACTTTTTAGAATTGAATGATAATAAAAACACAATATACACAGACTTATGGCATACAACGAAGGTGGTCCTAAGAGGCAAGTTCATAAAATTAAGTGCTTACATAAAGAAATTGGACAGATCTTATACTACTAACATACTAGTACCTTAAAAAGCACATTTCCACTCTAGTTGCCATCTTGCATCCCTGTGTGTGTTTCCCTTATCTCAGCTGGTCTGCCTGAGACCCCTTGTGCGTGAACCTTAGTTCTCCACACAGCCCCATTTCCACTCTGACAAGATGAAAGAAACAATCATGAACCAAGAAAAACTCACCAAACTGCAGGCACAAGTGTACTCTGGTGGGAAAGGAACTGCTTGTAGAAAGAAGACGGTGGTTCCCAGAACAGCCACAGCAGACAATAAAAAAATGCAGTTCTCCTTAAAGAAGTTAGGGGTAAACAATATCTCTGGTATTGAAGAGGTGAACATGTTTACAAACCAAGGAACAGTGATCCATTTTAACAACCCTAAAGTTCAGATATCTCTGGCAGCAAACACCTTCACCATTACAGGCCACTCTGAGACAAAGCTGCTGACAAAAATGCTTCCCAGCATTCTAAACCAACTTGGTGCAGACAGTCTGACCAGTGTAAGGAGACTGGCTGAAGCTCTGCCCAAACAGTCTGTGGACAGAAAAGCACCACTTGCTACTGGAGAGAATGATGATGATGAAGTTCCAGATCTGGTGGAGAATTTTGATGAGGCTTCTAAGAATGAGGCAAACTGAATTGAAGCAACTTCTGAAGAAGGTGATACTTGCAGAAGTTACAAGAGCTGCTATTTTATATCATGACTGTTTTTTTTTTTAATTTTTTTGTTTATTACGGATCTGATAAAATCTAGATCTCTAATAATTTTAAGCCCAAGCCCCCTGGACACTGCAGTTCTTTTCAGTTTTCACTTATACCTAATTCATTCTTTGTATCAAATTAAGCTGAAGAAGCCTGGAAATAAAGTTTGGGGAAGGTTAATAAAATTCTTTGCCTAGTTAGAAAATAAATAAATAAAATAAAAAAGCACATTTCCAAACTCTAGAAACAAAAAGAAGAAATCACAACCAAAAGAGTAGACAGAGAGAAATAATAAAAATCGGGGTAGAAATCAATAAAATAGATTTTAAAACTATGCAAAGAATTAGTCAAACAATGAGTTGGTTCTTTGAGAAAATAAATAAGATTGACAAATCCTTATCAAATTAACTAAAAGATAGAGAGGAAACAAAACAACACTTAGAAATGAAAAGGCAACCATAACAAACCCCAAGGAAACCCGGAGAATCAAACCGACATGCTTTAAAAACTTGTACTCCACCAAATTGGAAAGTCTAAAAGAAATATACATTTTTTCTCAGTACATAACCACCCGCCAAAATTAAATTAAGATCAGATAAGCAGTTTAAATAAACCTATAACCTGTAGTAAAACTGATGCAGTAATTAAAAGTCTACCAATTAACAAACACCAGATAATTTTAATGCAGAATTCTGTCATACTTTCAAAGAAACCATATACTCCACAAACTACTCTACAAAAGTGAATGAGAAGAAACATTTTCTGTTAATTTTATGTGACCACAGTTACTCTGATACCTATATAACATATAAAGACTCAAGAAAGGAAGAGGATTATACACCTCAAATGCACTCAGTCAGAACTTGATGCCCCTACGCTGGGGCATCGAGTCTTCACAGGAAGGGCCTCCCCTCTCATTGATGCCAGACAAGGCCATTTTCTGCTACATCTGCAGCTGGAGTCCTGGGTCCCTCCATGTGTAGTCTTTGTTGGTGATTTAGTCCCTGGGAGCTCTGGAGGGTCTGGTTGGTTGATAGTTGTTCTTGAACATTATTTTAGCATTAGTTTTCTTTTGCTTATGTTTTGAGATGAGACAAAATATTTTGTTATAATGTGTACACACATATATTTTATTCACATGTGTAGACACCTATATCTACACATACACAGTTCTCTATAAATATGAAAAAGAAAAATAAGAAGAGAGAAGATGAAGAAAGGTTTGGAAATTTCAGCTATACATAAGTGTCATGTCCTTGAGTCAGTGTTTCCATCACTGGTGATTAACACCTCTCAGAAATACACAGAAGGCATTTTGCAGTTAAAGAGGAGATACTTGCCGGGCAGTGGTGGTGCACACCTTTAATCCCAGCACTTGGGAGGCAGAGGCAGGTGGATTTCTGAGTTTGAGGCCAGCCTGGTCTACAGAGTGAGTTCCAGGACAGCCAAGGCTATATAGAGAAACCCTGTCTCAAAAAAAAAAAAAAAAAAAAAAAAAAGAGAAGATACTTTTGTTTGTTACAAATGCTGACTGTCCACTAGCATCTAGAGGTTGGAGGTTAGGGAAACTGCTGAATATCCTACAGTACCTCTCTCCCTCTCCCAATCTAGAATTATTGAATGGCCTTAAGACTAAGGGTCAGAATTTCTAGTTTATTTCAGAATTAATTCTGCTCAAATTTTAATTTTTCTGCTAATGGATTGGCTATTTACACTAACTTTTTATCAAGTGGAAGAAGTTAATCTAATTAGTAAATCAACATCTAACAAGCATTGTTTGAAATGTTTTGATTAGTTTAAAAACAATATTCTGGCAGGTTTTTGACTGTTTGGGAACCGGATGTAGTTTTTGTGTATAATAAAAGCATCACAATGACAAACATTAATACCACACTTTACCATAGTTAGTTGAATTCAGAGTTTGAGTGCAAATCAAGAAAGAAACCAAGTGAAAGAAATTAATGGTGGCAAGAAAAATTGACTGCTGCCTCACCCTAGATGTAAAGCCATTGCTAAGCATGGTGGCACAGTCTAGGTTTCCAGAAGAGAAAGGAAGACCACAAGTTTATAGGCCATTTGGGGTTACACTGTAAGACACAGTCTCAGAAAGAAGTGCAAACCCATTTATATATTGTGTTTTAAGTTTAGTAAGCAGAACACTGTTAACTGTTTTTCATATATTCTTAACTGGCTTCATACATTCTGATGTGAAGTAGTGTGTAAACAATGTGAAAACCAACTTAACTTGTTAGGCAGTGTAACAGATGGTTAGGTGTCAGTCTGTCATAGATTCCTTCATAATCAACTAAGACAGATGTTTGATCACATTATGCCAAAGTAAGGAAACTGCCTGGCTGTAGTCAGCAAGAAGCCTTCTGTTTCTCTGCCTTGTACCAGGAAGAGGATTCTGTACCTCACCTGTTTTTAGTCCTGCTTGACTGGTGTTTCTGTCTTTGTTCAGATAATTTCTAAACCCAATTTTTCTACAGTGTAAAAAGTACAGTGTACTTTAACACACATGAGAGTTATCAGCAGATATTTGAAATCCATACAGGAAATATTTACATCTCTTGGTTTTGATATACAGATATTTGAGAAATGACTCTATAGACTGTTGGTTTCTCCATCCTAGGGAATATGTAAAGTAGGTAAAAGTTAACATGCACAAAGTGAAACAGGCATATCTGGCTTTGATGCTAGGAGGCAATGATGCAAGACTTCCAGGCCAGCCATAGAAGCTGGAAATAGCAAGGAATTGTCCCCTTGTAGCCTCAGGAAGGAACCCAGCCTTAACAACAGCATGGTTCTAAGTTCAGATGATCCATCTGAGCATTCTAACATTCAGAGGTAGAAGGCAATGTGTTTTCATCATGGGTATTGATTTTGACTTCTCTTATTTCTGGCTTTATTATTTTGGACATGTTGCTTAGCTTCTCTAAGGCAATTTCCTCACATAGAACATGGTCACAATAACTGGCAATTACAGAATAGATTTTAGGGCTCAGATGTTTATTTAGCAGAGTGCCTGTCACACATGCCTAACTGGGAGTTATTATTACTTAATCACGTTATTACTCACAGAGTCAGGGAGACAGGATAATGACAAAGCCATCTTGAGATTAGCTACCCTATCATCTTAGGAAGATGAAAGGTAATATATTGGATTAATCACATTCTGTTCTATAAATAGTACAGTTAATGGCTTAAAAACATAAATTACTGTTTTGTTAATCTGTAGATTAGAAGGTCTTTGTTTCTAGAGGATAAAGGCAGAGAATTTATTTTTTCTGACTGTGGGGTTTTTTGAGGGAGCCCACATCTCTCAGCTTTGACATACTTTTTAAGCCCTTAGCACCAGCAGCAGTGGACATTGCTCCAGTTTACTTCTAGTGTCACATATCTTTCCTCAGCATTTCTATCTCCTTTCTCAAGTCTTTTTTTTCTAATTCTTTAAATTTTTACTTTATTTCACTTTTAATCTTTCCCCAAAATTTACTAAAGAAAATAATTTTCAGCACAGCAGTGAAGACTTAACTTATATTGGCAATGGCATCTGCTGTCATCTGAGTTTTTGACCTTAGCCATTCTGACTGGTGTGAGGTATAATCTCAGGGTTGTTTTGATTTGTATTTCCCTGATGACTAAGGATGTTGAACATTTCTTTAGGTGCTCCTCAGCTATTCAGTATTCCTCAGTTGAAAACTGAGGCTCTGCCAGAGCCTTACAAATACAGAGTTAGGTGTTTGCAGCCAACCACTGGACTGAGCACAGGGTCCCCAGTGAAGGAGCTAGAGAAAGAACCCAAGGAACTAAACAGGTTTGCAGTCCCATAGGAGGAACAAGAATATGAATTAACCAGTACCCTCAGAGCTCCCAGGGACTAAACCACCAACCAAAGAGTACACATGGTGGGACTCATAGCTTCAGATGCATATGTAGCAGAGGATGGCCTAGTCATCAATGGAAGGAGAGGCCCTTCTGTGAAGTCTCTATGCCCCAGTGAAGGGGAATGCCAGGGCCAGGAAGCAGGAGTGGGTGGGTTGGTGAGAAGGAGAAGGGGGAGAGGATAGGGGATTTTTGGAGGAGAAACCAGGAAAGGGGATAACATTTGAAATGTAAATAAAGAAAATATCCCAGCACTTGGGAGGCAGAGGCAGGCAGATTTCTGAGTTCCAGACCACCCTGATCTACAAAGTGAGTTCCAGGACAGCCAGAGCTACACAGAAAAGCCCTGTCTCCAAAAAAAAAAAAGAAAAAAAAGAAAAAAAAAAGGAAAAATAAGTATAGAATAAAAGTTAGATCTAACCAGTGTGTCTTCCATTATAGAAATATTCTCTAGTAAAGTAGGTGTGTTCCTCTGTACAGATCTGGCTTAGTATACCACACCAGGATATAGACTGTCATCTGACTGTGCCAAACTACTCTCTAACCCAAACAATTCCAATACCCCATTTCCCAGGATCTAACTAGTACTTCAAAGTCTGATCTGCTGAAGCATCCAATCTTCCCTGGGAAACAGAATCATTATTGTGATGTTTCCCATCACTGGAACCAAAGCTGTGCCCTCTAATTCCTGCCTGATATTATAGTACCAGTTTCCAGAGCCTGATACAAGGGACATTAGTATGTTTGCATACATTACACATTACACAGCGCCTATTCTCTTGGTGACCAGGTTGCCATTGCATCTTGCAATCTCAGGGACCTGAGTTGTGGCTGTGTTCTACTGGTGGCTTTGTGGGACCTTGCTGCTTCTCCACACTTGTGTAGTACTGCCTATGGGGGCTATTCTCATATGAACACATTCACATAAGTATAAGTATGAAAGCCACATTTTTGATCATGAGGAAAGAAGGCCACTACTTTCAGAAATTAGAACAAAGTCATGAAAATATTACAGGATGTATAATACAAGTAATTGAGCACACTGATTTAACAGCAGATTCAATATTGAATCACTGATGTGATTCACTACTTGGCCCTGGCCTTCCCCTGTGCTGGGTCATATAAAGTTTGCAAGACCAAAAGGCCTCTCTTCCCAATCATGGCCGAATAGGTCATCTTCTGCTACATATGCAGTTAGAGACATGAGCTCTGGGGATACTGATTAGTTCATATTGTTGTTCCACCTATAGGAACAGGGTTCTTATAGGGTTGCAGACCCCTTCAGCTCCTTGGGTACTTTCTCTAGTTTCTCCATTGGGGGCCCTGTGTTCCATCCTATAGATGACTGTGAGCATCCACTTCTGTATTTGCCAGGCACTGGCAAAGCCTCACAGGAGACAGCTATATCAGGCTCCTGTATTTCTTTAAGGGAGTTATTTATGTCCTTCTTAAAGTCCTCTATCATCATCATGGGATGTGATTTTAAATCAGTCTTGCTTTCCGGTTTCTTGGGGGTATTCATGACTTGCTGCAGTGGGAGAATTGGGTTCTGATGATGCCATGTAGCCTTGGTTTCTGTTGCTTATGTTCTTACCCTTACCTCTTGACATCTAGTTATCTCTGGTGTTAGCTGGTCTTGCTGTCTCTGACTGTGGCTTGTCTGTCCTGTAAACCTGTGAGTCAGTACTCCTGGAAACTCTCTCCCTGAAGAATTTGGGTATGGACAGCTTTGTGATACAGATGGACACCACAAGGATCCTGTCTCTGGCTGTTCATTGGTTCCTGTGTCCTAATGGCTCTAGTCAAAGAGTCCCTCTTTGGGCAGGAATTTGAGTAGAAGCAGTGGTCTCATCTGTGCTCTCAGCTGTGCCATCACTCCTGGGAGACCAGCTCTCTCCTGGAGGGATTTGGGTATGGGGGTCCTTTATAATACATTCATAATCCATGTATTTTGCTCTTGGTTTAAGACTTAACGATCTTTTAATTACCTACTTTACTGTTATGTTAGAATTTGACTTGCATTTATGTTGTCTTAAAATATCTTTGCTTCAATCAAAACAACCCTGAGATTCCATCTCACACCAGTCAGAATGGCTAAGATTAAAAATTCAGGTGACAGCAGATGCTGGCGAGGTTGTGGAGAAATAGG
>NC_034596.1:113140644-113153588 GCF_900095145.1 Mus pahari | reverse complement strand
TTTATATGACCCATCACAAGGGAAGGCCTGGGCCAAGTAGTGGGAGTTGGGAGGAGGGTAGGGGAGCAGGGGTGGGGGGGGGTATAGGGAACTTTTGGGATAGCATTTGAAATGTAAATAAAGAAAATAATAATAATAAAAAATAAAGCAAACGAAAAATATATCTTTGATTCTTCCCTTTAGGTTATCATTCAGGTGGAACATCTCTCTGGCCATTTACTGATAAATCAGCACTCTCTGGGCTGTGCTTGAGTAGGGCTAATTCTGCCTGGTGAGGCTGCTTCTATTATGCAACTGGATTTAAACCTTACTGGCTCAAATTTGGGACCACTACTGAATATGGCTCATGCCAGGTGTTCACCAAGCTAAGACTATCTATACCCAAAATTGAGTCTTTTAACTGGAATATTGGCTATGTTTATTCACAGTCAGGTCTGGATTAATATGCCTCCTAACTGGTTTCACGATTCCATATTTTGCTTTCAGGACCTGTATCAAACTTAGCTGAAGCCAGATCACCCAGCCATTGCTTCTTATGCAGTGACTGTGTGTAAACTATTGTCACTGAGGACAATGATCCTCCTTACCAAAATGGCTTTCCTTAACCCTTCATATCAATGGAAAATGTCACCCTTTTCCTGGGTCCCAAATTTCAAATAAGGACATAACTCCATGTAGAGTATTGCCACACTGGTATTTATGAGGAGGCAGGAAGGTTGTGATCTCTTGTGGTGCCATGACACTGAAAAGTAACTGTCATTCCAGTCATTGATATGGCCATTCACATTAGGTGTATCATAATCTATAGGAAACTTGCTGAATCACACAAGCCTATTAAAAATTTTATCCTCATTTTGGCTTTTGAAATTTGAAAACTTTAAGTTCAAGTTTGATGTTATTACTGTATATATTATTCCAAGTACATACTTTACATGAAATGCTAATTAAGATTTTAATATTATGCTGATTTTACCTAACTATAATTGTTTTCATCATATTTATTTCTTAGTTTTGTATTTTGTTTTTACCGTCAATCATAGTTTGGAGGCAAAATTCAGGAAGTCTGCTCTTAGCTGGGTATTATTTCTTCTGTACCATGTGGTGCTACCTAAGGTTATGAATGAAGTCAGCTAGGGACAGAACCCTGAGAAACAGGTACTGCAAAAATATAGCCACACTTTAATATTTTCTTACTACTTTAGACATAACAGCATTGTAAGTTTGCAAATAAGTGTGGCCTACATGTGCCTACATTAATATATATGCAATATTTATGATTTTAATTCCTTCGCATGTTAAATCAAAACAAAATTAGTCAAATGTTGCCTTGATGGTAAAAATGTAAGGCTTCTTTTGTATTTTATCAAGAGGTTCAGACTGATCTCATCTATGATAGGATTTATATTTGTTGACCCTCTAAGTCCTAATATCTGTTATAATTTGAATTACATGCTAAAATACTTTGACTTCCATTTTAGATATATGTAAAAGTGGTCTTATGCTTTCCTGAGAATATTTTCTAGACTGAATGTGGCCTTCTATTGTATGCTCCTCAGCATACAGGGATCTAGAAAATTCTTAGCTGAGGGTGTCAGGAAATGCAGATTACTGCTCATTGACTAGAACTACTGTGTAATATAATGTGATGCTTTGAATGAAAGGCAGTACCAGGTTACTCATTTTCTAATCCTTACTATGCAGATTTTACTGTATTTCACATAAACTGGAGTCTTCTGTCACATCATGGAATGCCTATGGGAAATAAACTATGTTTGGGGAAAGCAAGACAGTGTTGATGAGGAAGTCAGTGCTGACATACTATGTGGCCTCTGCTTCTTCTATACTAGAGGGTTTCTGTGACTTGTGAATGCACTGGCCTGTAGTTAGTGACAAAGGTGGTTTTCCTCAAGCCTCCTAAACAATGGCATGACAAAGAAATTTGATCTTAAATAAATGACAAATCAAACAAGTCTTTGGGCCACAGCTTAAATTCAATAGCAGATTCTAATTTGAAGATGTCTATTGTTTACATTTTAATAAATCCTAAATTGCCATAATTATCTATTAAACATTGATAACAATAATTTTTTTTATTCCAGAACATAAAAAAAATCTCTGTTTTTCTCCAAAGCAAGGAATGGAAAATAAGTGAATTTTAAGTTTCTCTCTCTCTCTCTCTCTCTTTCTCTCTATGTATATATATATATATATATATATATATATATATATATATATATAATTTGAGGGCATGGGTGAATTTTAAACTTTAAACTACAATCTAAAGTGTACACATGCATTATAGCATCATATATATATGTATATAGGTGTGTGTTGATTTATGCAACTTGAACTGAGAATGGTCCACACAAGAGTCATAAACTAACATAAACCCCAGTACCAGGCATGAAAAATCTTATTTTAATTGATTGTTCAATTTGGGTAGTCCAGTGATTCCCAAAACAATACAGACTATTGCTGTTGCCATTGGTTGCCTCTCATAAGTTTAAGGTAAGCCCCTATTGCTGAAGATGTCACATACTTAGAACACAGGACTAACTATTTGAGCTGGATATAACTTGATAACCTCCTTTAGATGTTTACCTTAGATTGTACCAGAAAATACTATGTAATATGCCCAGGGAAGGAAACAATCAACAATGCTACCCAGCTGTAATACCTATGAACCACAATAATTATCAGTGTAGAAAAACAAAAATTGAATACCTGTCAGAATGGCTAAGACAAAAGCCACAAGTGACAGCTCATGCTGGCAAGGATAAGGAGCAAGAGGAACAGTTCTCCATTGCTGGTAAGAATGCAAACTTGTGCAACCACTTTGCAAATCAATACAGAGGTTTTCCAAAATATTGGGAATCCAAGTACTCTCAAGGTCCAGATATACCACTCCTGGGCATATACCCAAAGGATGCTTTATCTTACCAAAAAGGCACTTGCAACTTTATTCATAACAGTCAGAAAGTGTAAACAACCTACATGTTCCTTAACTGAAGAACGGAAAAGAACTCTGAAAAGTTTTTAATTTCTTTCTTTATTTCATCCTTGACCAAGGAATCATTGAGTAGTGTTCAGTTTCCACATGAATGTTGGCTTTCTATTATTTATGCTATTATTGAAGATCAGTGCCTGGCAAATACAGAAGTGGATGCTCACAGTCATCTATAGGATGGAACACAGCCCCCACCCCCAATGGAGAAGCTAGAGAAAGTACCCAAGGAGCTGTAGGGGGCTGCAAACCTATAGGTGGAACAACAATATGAACTAACCAGTACCCCAAGAGCTCATGTCTCTAGCTGCATATGTAGCAGAAGATGGCCTAGTCAGCCATTATTGGGAAGAGAGGCCCTTGGTCTTGCAAACTTTATATGCCTCAGTACAGGGGAATGCCAGGGCCAAGAAGTGGGAGTGGGTGGGTAGGGGAGCAGGGCAGGGGGAGGGTATAGGGGACCTTCAGTATAACATTTGACATGTAAATGAAGAAAATATCGAAGAAAAAAGAAAAAAAGAAAAAAGAAAAAAAAACAACAAAAAAGAAAACTCAAATAACCAAAGACAAGCTGGGGTCACCAAATATCAAGTAAGAGAATGTAAGGAAAAGCAAATGAAACCAGTATTTGATACCCTTTTCAAACAGAAAAAGACAATCCTGTCTTCCAAGCACACATGCAAACAGAGACCATGGAGAGAATCTGAAAACTTGGTGTATCAAGACAAGAGCTCTAAAAGGCAAACATAAATTGCACAAAGAAGTAATGCAATCAGAAACAAATAGAAAGAAAAATTTTCTTGTAGCTAGTAGTGTACGTTTTCACAGTAACGCAGTAGAATTGGTGAAAAAGAAAACAATATTAAACACCTTCCCATTATGCCAAGGTCTTTATGTAGAGGGGAGGTATAGGAGGTGGATATAATCCAGGTATATTTTTAAAATGCATGAGACTTTTTAAAGAATTGTTAAAATGCTTCCTGTAGTCTCATGATGAAGCACACAACTTATAAAGCAGAGACAAGTAACAAGCACATTGATATTCTCACTTAAAATGCTGAAGACTAGAACAGGGTATTTTTCCTGTTGAAAATTACAAAAATCTCATTTTCCTTCCTTTCAAAAAGAATGGTACTTGCAAGCACCTAAAAATTAATACATTTCACTTACAGATATGTAAGTTTTTAAAAATGCATGATGTTTTCCAATTGTTACATCTGCCTTTGACTTGTTTTGTTGTGCTAGGGATAGACTCAAAACTTTGCATATGTTAGGTGAGTGTTTCGCATTGATCTATGTCTACATTTTTGCTTTTATGATGTACAAACCATGGGAAAAGCAGTCAACTATAGAAAACCTAAAATGTTTATTTACTATTTAAAGTATAAAATAATTAAACAGGTTATTTCTGATACACAGATATACACTAGTTTGCTTTTCTTTCAAATTCTGAATTTAGTGAAAGGAACAAAGGAGGGGGGCAATGAATTCTGATAACTCTTTGAGCTGGCAATGCACCCTGGACCAGATGGAGCTGTCAGCAGAAGGCATTTAAGGAAACTTGTTGCCAGGCATTGCCAACAAGTTGGTCCCTTAGGAACAACTATATGCATAAAAGCTTCTGTTACATAGTCTTGTGCTGAGATGTAGAACAATCTGTAGGAGCTATTTATGTGCTTTAAAATTTCCCAATATACTAGATCCAGGTCACCTCTGTCTATAAGCACATGTATCCTATGGTCTTTGTTCAGTAATTTCTTCCCTTTGCCAGCTTGTTTTATATTTTTCTCTATAGTATTGTTCTTCTGCATTCCTGGGACTCTTAAGAGAAACATGAATATGTTTTCACCCTAAACTCAAAAGATAACCACTGTTTGTCATTTGTTGTGCTTGTGCAGGTTAGTTTTATATATTGGAATCAAAATACCTTTTGCCTATGTTCCTATTAGTTATGCCAAATGTTCCTACAAACTTATAATATGCTTAGTTAATATTTATAAAGATACAATCAGAATTTTGACAATAAAGAAAATTAGAATTTTATTGACAATAGCTAAAATATTTTTTCAATATTTCACAAGGCAATATTACTAGTGAGTTATTTTTTCATTTCTTATCTTTTAAATAAATATATATTTATTAATTATTTTTTTACACTCCATAGTTTATTCTGCCTCACCCTCCCATCCACCCCCCTACTGTTTCACATTCCATACCTCCTCCCTACCCTCCTGTCTCCATGTGGATGTCCCCAGCCCCGCCCTCCCACGACCTCTAAACTCCTTAGGGCCTCCAGTCTCTTGAGGATCAGGTGCATCATCTCTGAATGAACACAGACCTGGAAGTTCTCTATTGTACGTGTGTTGGGGGCCTCGTATCAGCTGGTGTATGCTGCCTGTTTGGTGGTCCAGTGTTTGAGAGATCGCAGGGGTCTAGATTCCTTAATTTTGACATTATAATTTAATTACATTTCTTCTTCTTCTTCTTCTTCTTCTTCTTCTTCTTCTTCTTCTTCTTCTTCTTCTTCTTCTTCTTCTTCTTCTTCTTCTTCTTCTTTTGTAAAAGAAAACATTTATTTGGAGCTGGCTTACAGATTCAGAGATTCATTCCATTCTCATCAGGGCATGAAGAAGCATGCTGGAACACAGACAAAATCATGCTAGAGAAAGAGCTAAGTTTTCTACATACAAGCTGGCAGAGAATAGGAATAGAAAAACATCCTGAATTCAGTTGAGCATATTGACACTCCTACTTCAGCAAGACCTCACCTCTTTTCATTATTATTATTATTATTAATCATTAATCTTTATTCTTTTTCTTCTTTTAAAAAAAGTTTTATTTGTAATTCATTTTTTTACACTCCATATTACATTCCCCACCACTCCCCTCCCACCCTCCAACTGCACCACATCCCACACCTCTTCCCCTCCACACTCTGTCTCCACATGAACACCCCCACCCTCCACCTCTAAACTCCCTGGGGCTTCCAGTCTCTTGAGGGTTAGGTGCATCATCTCTGAATTAACATAGACCTGGAAGTTCTCTATTGGATGTGTGTTGGGGGGCTCAACTGGTGTATGCTGTATGTTTGGTGGTCCAGTGTTTAAGAGATCTCAGGGGGTCCAGATTAATTGAGATTGTTGGTCCTCCTAAGGGATTGCCCTTCTCAGTTTCTTTCAACCTTCCCTAACTAAACAGCAGGGGTCAGGTGCTTCTGTCCATTGGTTGGGTGAAAATATCTGCATCTGACTCTTTAAGCTGCTTATTGGGTCTTTCAGAGAGCAGTCATAATAGATCCCTTTTTGTGAGCACCCCATAGCTTCAGTAATAGTGTCAGGCCTTGGAACCTCCCCTTGACCTAGATCTTACTTTGTGCCTGTCACTGGACCTTCTTTTCCTCAGACTTCTATCCATTTTCCATCCCTGTAATTCTTTCAGACAGAAACAATTATGGGTCAGAGGTGTGACTATGAAATGGCAACACTATCCCTCACTTGATGTACTATCTTCCTGCTGAAGGTAGGCTCTATAAGTTCCCTCTCCCTACTGTAGGGCATTTCATCAAAGGTCCCTTCCTGGGAGTTTATCACATCCCAGGTCTCTGGTGCAATCTGCCTCCCCTTCCCCCACCCATCCTCCTATTTCCTGAGGTTGCCTGTTTAGATTCTTTCTGCAGGCCCTCAGGGCTTCAGTTCTTTTCCATCACCAAATACCAGATCAGGTTCCCCCCTCCCTCCCCACTGTCCCACTGTCCCCCCCCCCACACACATCCACTTTCCCTCCCAAAGCCCTCCATTCCTCCCTACTTATGATTGCTTTCTTCTCTCTCCCAAGTGATACTGAGACATCCTCACTTGGGCACTTCAGATTGTCGGGTCTTTTGAATTCTGTGTACTGTACCTTGTATATTCTGTATGGTTTTTTTTGTTTTTTGTTTTTGTTTTGTTTTGTTTTGTTTTGGCTACACTTATTAGTGAGTACATACCATGCATGTCCTTTTTTGTCTGAGTTACCTCACTGAGGATTGTACTTTCCAGTTTCATCCATTTGCCTGCAAAACTCAGGATGTCCTCGTTCTTAATAGCTGAGTAGTAATCCATTGTGTAAATGAGCCACATTTTCTGTATCCATTCTTCTGTTGTGAGACATCTAAGTTGTTTAGAGCTTCTGGTTGTCACAAATAAGGCCACTATGAACATAGTGGAACATGTGGCCCTGCATCATAGTGGGCCATCTTTTGGGTATATTTCCAAGAGTAGTATAGCTGGGTCCTCAGGCAGATCTACTTCCAATTCCTCCAGATTGATTTCCAGAGTGACCACACCAGTTTGCAATCCCACCAGCAATGGAGGAGTGTTCCTCTTTCTCCATATCCTCTCTAGCATGTGTTGTCTTCTGAGGTTTTGATCTTAGCCATCCAGACTGGTGTAAGGTGGAATCTCAGGGTTATTTTGATTTGCATATCTCTGATCACTAAGAATTTTAAACATTTCTTTAGGTGCTTCTCAGCCATTTGAGATTCTACAGTTGTGAATTCTCAGTTTAGTTCTATACCCCATTTTTTGATTGGGTTGTTTGTTTTTTTGCTGATTAACTTCTTGAGTTCTTTGTATATTTTGGATATTAGTCCTCTATCAGATGTGGGGTTAGTAAAGATTTTTTTTTTCTCAATCTGTAGGTTGCTGATTTGTCTTATTGACTATGTCCTTTGCCTTACAGAAGCTTTCCAGTTTTATGACGTCCTATTTATCAATTCTTGATCTTAGAGCATGAGCCATTGAAGTTTTGTTTAGGAAATTTCCCCCTGTGCTAATGAGTTCAAGGCTCTTCCCAAGTTTCTCTTCTATTAGATTCAGTGTGTCTGGTTTTATGTTGGGGTCCTTGATTCACTTGAACTTGAGCTTTGTACAAGGTGACAAATATGGGTCTATTTTCATTCTTCTACATACAGACAGCCAGTTAGACCAGCACCATTTATTGAAGATACTTTCTTTTTTCCATTGTATATTTTTGGTGCCTTTGTCAAAAATCAAGTGACGGTAAGTGTGTGGTTTATTTATTTCTGGGTCTTCAATTCTATTCCACTGATCAACATGTCTGTCTCTGTACCAATACCATGCAGTTTTTATCACTATTGCTCTGCAATAAAGCTTGAGATTAGGGATGGTGATTCTCCCAGCTGTTCTTTTATTGTCAAGAATTGTTTTCGCTATTCTTTTTGTTTGTTTGTTTTTGTTTTTGCCTTTCCAGATGAATTTGAGAATTGCTCTTTCCATGTCTTTGAAGAATTGTGTTGGGATTTTGATGGGGATTGGATTGAATCTATAGATTGCCTTTGGTAAGGCCATTTTGATTATGTTAATTCTGCCAATCCATGAGCATGGGATATCTCTCCATTTTCTGAGATCTTCAGTTTATTTCTTGAGAGACTTGAAGTTATTGTCATACAGATCTTTCACTTGTTTGGTTAGAGTTACCCCCAAGATATTTTATGCTATTTGTGGCTATTGTGAAGGGAATTGTTCCCGAAATTTCTTTCTCAGCATGTTTATCCTTTGTTTAAAAGAAGGCTATTTGATATATTTGAGTTAATTTTATATCTGACCACTTTGTTGAAGTTGTTTATCAGCCGGAAAATTTCTCTGGTAAAACTTTTGGGGTTGCTTATGTATTCTATTCTATCATCTGCAAATAGTGATAACTTTATTTCTTCTTTACCAATTTGTATCCCCTTGATCTCTTTTTGTTGTCTTATTGTTCTATCTAACACTTTGAGTACTATATTGAACAGTTATGGGGAGAGTGGGCATCCTTGTTTTGTCTCTGATTTCAGTGGGATTATTTCAAGTATGTCTCCATTTAATTTGATATTGGCTGTTGGTTTGCAGTAAATTGCTTTTATTATGTTTAGGTATGGGCCTTTAATTCCTGATCTCTCCAATATTTTTAACATGAAAGGGTATTGTATTTTGTCAAATGCTTTTCAGCATCTAAGGAGATGATCATATGATTTTTTTCTTTGAGTTTGTTTGTATAGTGGATTATGTTAATGGATTTTCATATATTAAACCAACCTTGCACCCCTGGGATGAAGCCTACTTTATCATAGTGAATGACGGTTTTGATGTGCTCTTGGATTCAGTTTGCAAGAATCTTATTGAGCATTTTTTTAATGATATTCATAACCGAGATTGGTCTGAAGTTCTCTTTTTTGGTTGGGTTCTTGTGTGGTTTAGGTATCAGAGCAATTGTGGCTTCATAGAATGAGTTAAGTAGTATTCCTTCTGTTTCTATTTTATGGGATAGTTTGAGGAAATTTTGTATCAGGTCTTCTTTGAAGGTCTGGTAGAATTCTGCATATTCATCTGGCCTTGGGCTTTTTTTTTTTNTTTAGGTATCAGAGCAATTGTGGCTTCATAGAATGAGTTAAGTAGTATTCCTTCTGTTTCTATTTTATGGGATAGTTTGAGGAAATTTTGTATCAAGTCTTCTTTGAATATCTGGTAGAATTCTGCATATACATCTGGCTTAGGATCTTTTTTTTTTTTTTTTTTTTTTTTTTTAGTTGGGAGGTTTTTAACGATTTCTTCTATTTCCTTGTGTTATATGGGCCTGTTTAGATAGTTTACCTGGTCTTAATTTAACTTTGTTATGTGGCATCTGTCTAGAAAACCATCCATTTCATGTAGATTTTCCAGTTTTGTTGAGTATATTGAGTATATTTATTGTAGGATCTGATGATTTTATTTTTCAATTTACCCCATTTCTGTTGTTATGTCTCTCTTTTCATTTTTGATTTTATTAATTTGAATACTGCCTCTTGGCCCTTTAGTTAGCTTGGCTCTGGGTTTATCTATCTTGTTGATTCTTTCAAAGAGCCAGCTTTTGATTTTGCTGATTCTTTGTATTGCTTCCTTTGTTCCTATTTGTTTAATTTTGGCCTTGAGTTTGACTATTTCCTGCCTTCTATTCCTCTTAGGTGAGTTTGCTTCTTTTTGTTCAAGGGCTCTCAGGTGTGTGTTAAGTCCAGTTTCTTTACCAGGGCACTTAGTGCTATGAACTTTCCTCTCTTAGCACTGGTTTCATTGGGTCCAATAGGTTTGGGTGTGCTGTGTCAACATTGTCATTAAACTCCAGGAAGTATTTAATTTCTTTATTTCTTCCTTGACCAAGTTATCACTGAGTAAAAAGTTGTTCAGTTTCCACGTGGATGTGGGCTTTCTGTAGTTTCTGTTGTTATTGAAGATCAGCCTTTGGCCATATTGGTCTGATATGATTCCTGGTATTATGTCAATCTTCTTGTATTGGTTGAGGGTTACTTTGTGACCAATTATATTGTTGATATTAGAGAAGGTACCATGAGGTGCTGACAAGAAGGTGTATTCTTTTCTTTTAGTGTTAAATGTTCTTTAGATATCTGTTACATCCATTTGGTTCATAACTTTTCTTAGTTTCACCGTGTCTCTGTTTAGTTTCTGTTTCAATGACCTGTCCATTGGTGAGAGTGGGGTGTTAAAATCTCCCACTATTATTGTGTGGGGTTAAATGTATAATTTAAATTTTAGTAAAGTTTCTTTTATGAATTTGAGTGCTCTTGCATTTGGGGCATAGATATTCAGAATTGAGACTTTCTCTTGGTGGATTTCCCCTTTGTAAATATGAAGTGTCCTTCTTCATCACACTTGATAACTTTTGGTTGAAAGTCTATTTTATTGGATATTAGAATGGTGACTCCTGCTTGTTTCCTTGGACTACTTGATTGGAAGACTTTTTTCCCTCCTTTTACTCTGAGAAAGTGCTTGTCTTTGTTGTTGAGGTGTGTTTTTGTATGCAGCAAAATGCTGAATCTTGTTTATGTATTCACTCTGTTAGCTTATGTCTTTTTATAGATGAGTTGAGTCCATTAATATTAAGAGATATTAAAGAGAGATGACTGTTGGTTCCTGTCCTGATTGTTTTTGTAGGTAGTTTAATGTGCTTGTGGTTCTGCTTTTGACTTTGTTGTGAGATGCTTAGTACCTTGTCCTTTCTTTGGTGCAGGCATCTTCCTTGTGTTGGATTTTTCCATCCATGATCCCCTGTAAGGCTTAGTTGGTAGATATTGTTTGAATTTGGTTTTGTCCTGGAATATTTTGTTTTCTCCATTTATGTTGATTGAGAGTTTTGCTGGGTATAGTAGCCTAGGCTGGCATTTGTGTTCTCTTAGAGTCTGCATGACCTCTGACCAGGCTCTTCTGGCTTTCATAATCTCTATTGAGAAGTCTCATGTAAGTCTGATAGATCTACCTTTTTACGTTACTTGGCCTTTTTCCCTTGCAGCTTTTAATATTCTTTCTTTGCTATGTGAATTTAGTGTTTTGATAATTATGTGATGAGAAGATTTTATTTACTGGTCCCATTTATTTGGTGTTCTATAGACTTATTTATGTCCATCTCTTTAAGTTGGGGAAATCTTCTATGATTTTGTTGAAGACATTTTCAGGTCCTTTGAGCTGGGAATCTCCATTCTCCTTTATTCCAATTATTCTTAGATTTGGTCTTTTCATTGTGTCCTGAATTTCCTGAATGCTTTAGGATAGGAGTTTTTGTATGTTTTGCATTTTCTTTGACAGTTGTATTAATCTCTTCTACTCTATCTTCTTCACCTGAGATTCTCTCTTCTATATCTTGTATTCTGTTGGTAATACTTACATCTCTAATTCCTGACCTCTTTCTTAGGTTTTTCATTTCCAGGTTTGCCTCCATTTGCATTTACTTTATTGTTTCTACTTCCATTTTTATGTCTTAGATTGCTTTATTCAATTCCTTCACCTGTTTGCCTGTGTTTTCCTGTATTTCTTTCAGTGAGTTATTGATATCCTCCTTAAAGGACTATATTATCTTCATGAGATAGGATTTTAGGGCAGATTCCTGATTTTCAGGTGTGTTGGTGTATTCAGGGCTTTCTGTGGTGGGAGAACTAGATTCTGATAATGCCCATGTTCTTTGGCTTCTGTTGCTTAGATCTTGCACTTGCCTTTCACCATCTGGATATTCCTGGTGTTTGTTGATTTGTGTGACTGTCTGGAGTCTGCCTCTTTTGTCCTTGGGTTGCTTCAGGTCTCCTGTTAGGCTTGTGGCCCTGGCTGTATCAGACCATCTGTGGAACCTTCCAACTGGGTGCTCTTCATAGGGGCAGAGAACCTGTTGATCTGTTGCCCTGGCTGTAGTAGATCTCATGGGAGGCATTCAGACTTCTTGGTTGGGTCTTCTGTGGAACAGTCAAGCTGTTGTCCAACTGTGCTAAGTGCAGCCAATCCTCAACTGCTCTTAGTGCAGAGGGTCCTCACCTTCTCAACTTCTCTAAGTGCAGTGTGTCCAACTACTCTGAGAGCAGTGTGTCCTCTATGATGTATCATGATACGGAGCCCCAAGGAAGCAGACCAACTAGGAGTCAATTGCTCTGATCACAGAGAGTCCTCAACTTCTTTGAGTACAGTGGGTCCTCTAGGATGGATTAGGATGTGGAGTCTTTCCGGGAGCAGACCAACTATGGGTCTGCCCCAGCAGCAAGGACCAGGTGGAAGGGGTGAGAGGGATGGAAGGAAGGGGAGTGGTATTTGATGGTGGGGGGATTGGTGGGTGATGGGTCCCGAGTCTACCAGGCTCTCAACAGCAGCTCCGGGACTCAGGGTGAAGGGTGAAGGGTTGTTACCAACTGCTCTGAATGCAGTGAGTCCTCGAGGATGGGTTGGGATATGGAGTCTTCGAGGGAACAGACCAACTATCTTAATTACATTTCTTGCCTCCATTTTTTCCTCCCATTCCTTTCCATATACCCTTCCTCACACTCCTTCAAATTCATGGCCTCTTTTTTCTTTTCTTTTCTTTTCTTTTCTTTTCTTTTCTTTTCTTTTCTTTTCTTTTCTTTTCTTTTCTTTTCTTTTCTTTTCTTTTCTTT